>NW_027140235.1:0-48365 GCF_036365525.1 Heterodontus francisci
GTGAGAGTGTGTGAGTGGATTGATTAGGGTGTGAGAGTGTGTGTGTGTGGATTGATTAGAGGGTGAGAGTGTGTGTGTGGATTGATTAGAGGGTGAGTGTGTGTGTGTGGATTGTTTAGAGGGTGAGTGTGTGTGTTTGTGGATTGATTAGAGGGTGAGAGTGTGTGTGTGGATTGATTAGAGGGTGAGAGTGTGTGTGTGTGGATTGATTAGAGGGTGAGTGTGTGTGTGTGGATTGATTAGAGGGTGAGAGTGTGTGTGTGGATTGATTAGAGGGTGAGAGTGTGTGTGTGTGTGGATTGATTAGAGGGTGAGAGTGTGTGTGTGGATTGAATAGAGGGTGAGAGTGTGTGTGTGTGGATTGATTAGAGGGTGAGAGTGTGTGTGTGGATTGATTAGAGGGTGAGAGTGTGTGTGTGGATTGATTAGAGGGTGAGAGTGTGTGTGTGTGGATTGATTAGAGGGTGAGAGTGTGTGTGTGTGGATTGATTAGAGGGTGAGAGTGTGTGTGTGGATTGATTAGAGGGTGAGAGTGTGTGTGTGTGGATTGATTAGAGGGTGAGAGTGTGTGTGTGTGGATTGATTAGAGGGTGAGAGTGTGTGTGTGTGGATTGATTAGAGGGTGAGAGTGTGTGTGTGGATTGATTAGAGGGTGGGAGTGTGTGTGTGGATTGATTAGAGGGTGAGAGTGTGTGTGTGTGGATTGATTAGAGGGTGAGAGTGTGTGTGTGCGTGGATTGATTAGAGGGTGAGAGTGTGTGTGTGGATTGATTAGAGGGTGAGAGTGTGTGTGTGTGGATTGATTAGAGGGTGAGAGTGTGTGTGTGTGTGGATTGATTAGAGGGTGAGAGTGTGTGTGTGTGGATTGATTCGGGGGTGAGAGTGCGTGTTTGTGTGGATTGATTAGAGGGTGAGAGTGTGTGTGTGTGGATTGATTAGAGGGTGAGTGTGTGTGTGTGTGTATTGATTAGAGGGTGAGAGTGTGTGTGTGTGGATTGATTCGGGGGTGAGAGTGTGTGTTTGTGTGGATTGATTAGAGGGTGAGAGTGTGTGTGTGTGGATTGATTAGAGGGTGAGAGTGTGTGTGTGTGGATTGATTAGAGGGTGAGAGTGTGTGTGTGTGGATTGATTAGGGGGTGAGTGTGTGTGTGTGTGGATTGATTAGGGGGTGAGTGTGTGTGTGTGTGGATTGATTAGAGGGTGAGTGTGTGTGTGTGGATTGATTAGAGGGTGAGAGTGTGTGTGTGTGGATTGATTAGAGGGTGAGAGTGTGTGTGTGTGGATTGATTAGGGGGTGAGAGTGTGTGTGTGTGGATTGATTCGAGGGTGAGAGTGTGTGTGTGTGGATTGATTAGGGGGTGAGAGTGTGTGTGTGTGGATTGATTAGAGGGTGAGAGTGTGTGTGTGTGGATTGATTAGAGGGTGAGAGTGTGTGTGTGTGGATTGATTAGGGGGTGAGTGTGTGTGTGTGTGGATTGATTAGAGGGTGAGAGTGTGTGTGTGTGGATTGATTAGAGGGTGAGAGTGTGTGTGTGTGGATTGATTAGAGGGTGAGTGTGTGTGTTTGTGGATTGATTCGGGGGTGAGAGTGTGTGTGTGTGGATTGATTCGGGGCTGAGAGTGTGTGTGTGTGGATTGATTAGAGGGTGAGAGTGTGTGTGTGTGGATTGATTAGAGGGTGAGAGTGTGTGTGTGGATTGATTAGAGGGTGAGAGAGTGTGTGTGGATTGATTAGAGGGTGAGAGTGTGTGTGTGTGGATTGATTAGAGGGTGAGAGTGTGTGTGTGGATTGATTAGAGGGTGAGAGTGTGTGTGTGGATTGATTAGAGGGTGAGATAGTGTGTGTGGATTGATTAGAGGGTGAGAGTGTGTGTGTGGATTGATTAGAGGGTGAGAGTGTGTGTGTGGATTGATTAGAGGGTGAGTGTGTGTGTGTGTGGATTGATTAGAGGGTGAGAGTGTGTGTGTGGATTGATTAGAGGGTGAGAGTGTGTGTGTGGATTGATTAGAGGGTGAGAGTGTGTGTGTGTGGATTGATTAGAGGGTGAGAGTGTGTGTGTGTGGATTGATTAGGGGGTGAGAGTGTGTGTGTGTGGATTGATTAGAGGGTGAGAGTGTGTGTGTGTGGATTGATTAGAGGGTGAGAGTGTGTGTGTGTGGATTGATTCGGGTGTGAGAGTGTGTGCGTGTGAAATGATTAGAGGGTGAGAGTGTGTGTGTGTGGATTGATTAGGGGGTGAGAGTGTGTGTGTGGATTGATTAGAGGGTGAGAGTGTGTGTGTGTGGATTGATTCGGGGTGAGAGTGTGTGTGTGTGGATTGATTAGGGGGTGAGAGTGTGTGTGTGTGGATTGATTAGGGTGTGAGAGTGTGTTTGTGGATTGATTAGAGGGTGAGAGTGTGTGTGTGTGGATTGATTCGGGGGTGAGAGTGTGTGTGTGTGTGGATTGAATAGGGGGTGAGAGTGAATGTGTGGATTGATTAGAGGGTGAGAGTGTGTGTGTGTGTGGATTGAATAGGGGGTGAGAGTGAATGTGTGGATTGATTAGAGGGTGAGTGTGTGTGTGTGTGGATTGATTAGAGGGTGAGAGTGTGTGTGTGTGTGGATTGAATAGGGGGTGAGAGTGAATGTGTGGATTGATTAGAGGGTGAGTGTGTGTGTGTGTGGATTGATTAGAGGGTGAGAGTGTGTGTGTGTGTGGATTGAATAGGGGGTGAGAGTGAATGTGTGGATTGATTAGAGGGTGAGTGTGTGTGTGTGTGGATTGATTAGAGGGTGAGAGTGTGTGTGTGTGGATTGATTAGAGGGTGAGAGTGTGTGTGTGTGTGGATTGATTAGAGGGTGAGAGTGTGTGTGTGTGTGGATTGATTAGAGGGTGAGAGTGTGTGTGTGGATTGATTAGAGGGTGAGAGTGTGTGTGTGTGGATTGATTAGAGGGTGAGTGTGTGTGTGTGGATTGATTAGAGCGTGAGAGTGTGTGTGTGTGGATTGATTCGGGGGTGAGAGTGTGTGTTTGTGGATTGATTAGGGGATGAGAGTGTGTGTGTGTGGATTGATTAGAGGGTGAGAGTGTGTGAGTGGATTGATTAGAGGGTGAGAGTGTGTGTGTGTGGATTGATTAGAGGGTGAGAGTGTGTGTGTTGATTGATTAGAGGGTGAGAGTGTGTGTGTGGATTGATTAGGGGGTGAGAGTGTGTGTGTGTGGATTGATTAGAGGGTGACTGTGTGTGTGTGTGGATTGATTAGAGGGTGAGAGTGTGTGTGTGTGGATTGATTAGAGGGTGAGAGTGTGTGTGTGTGGATTGATTAGAGGGTGACTGTGTGTGTGTGTGGATTGATTAGAGGGTGAGAGTGTGTGTGTGTGGATTGATTAGAGGGTGAGAGTGTGTGTGTGTGGATTGATTAGAGGGTGAGAGTGTGTGTGTGTGGATTGATTAGAGGGTGAGAGTGTGTGTGTGTGGATTGATTAGGGGGTGAGAGTGTGTGTGTGTGGATTGATTAGAGGGTGACTGTGTGTGTGTGTGGATTGATTAGAGGGTGAGTGTGTGTGTTTGTGGATTGATTAGGGGGTGAGAGTGTGTGTGTGTGGATTGATTAGAGGGTGACTGTGTGTGTGTGTGGATTGATTAGAGGGTGAGAGTGTGTGTGTGTGGATTGATTAGAGGGTGAGAGTGTGTGTGTGTGGATTGATTAGGGGGTGAGAGTGTGTGTGTGTGTGGATTGATTAGAGGGTGACTGTGTGTGTGTGTGGATTGATTAGAGGGTGAGTGTGTGTGTTTGTGGATTGATTAGGGGGTGAGAGTGTGTGTGTGTGGATTGATTAGAGGGTGAGTGTGTGTGTTTGTGGATTGATTAGGGGGTGAGAGTGTGTGTGTGTGGATTGATTAGGGGGTGAGAGTGTGTGTGTGTGGATTGATTAGAGGGTGAGTGTGTGTGTTTGTGGATTGATTAGAGGGTGAGAGTGTGTGTGTGGATTGATTAGAGGGTGAGAGTGTGTGTGTGTGGATTGATTAGGGGGTGAGAGTGTGTGTGTGTGGATTGAATAGGGGGTGAGAGTGTGTGTGTGTGGATTGATTAGGGGGTGAGAGTGTGTGTGTGTGGATTGATTAGAGGGTGAGTGTGTGTGTGTGTGGATTGATTAGAGGGTGAGAGTGTGTGTGTGTGGATTGATTAGAGGGTGAGTGTGTATGTGGATTGACTAGAGGGTGAGAGTGTGTTTGTGGATTGATTAGAGGGTGAGAGTGTGTGTGTGGATTGATTAGAGGGTGAGAGTGTGTGTGTGTGGATTGATTAGAGGGTGACTGTGTGTGTGGATTGATTAGAGCGTGAGAGTGTGTGTGTGTGGATTGATTCGGGGGTGAGAGTGTGTGTTTGTGGATTGATTAGGGGGTGAGAGTGTGTGTGTGTGGATTGATTAGAGGGTGAGAGTGTGTGAGTGGATTGATTAGAGGGTGAGAGTGTGTGTGTGTGGATTGATTAGAGGGTGAGAGTGTGTGTGTGGATTGATTAGAGGGTGAGAGTGTGTGTGTGGATTGATTAGGGGGTGAGAGTGTGTGTGTGTGGATTGATTAGAGGGTGAGAGTGTGTGTGTGGATTGATTAGAGGGTGAGAGTGTGTGTGTGGATTGATTAGAGGTTGAGAGTGTGTGTGTGTGGATTGATTAGAGGGTGAGAGTGTGTGTGTGGATTGATTAGAGGGTGAGAGTGTGTGTGTGGATTGATTAGAGGGTGAGAGTGTGTGTGTGTGGATTGATTAGAGGGTGAGAGTGTGTGTGTGGATTGATTAGAGGGTGAGAGTGTGTGTGTGGATTGATTAGAGGATGAGAGTGTGTGTGTGTGGATTGATTAGAGGGTGAGTGTGTGTGTGTGTGGATTGATTAGAGGGTGAGTGTGTGTGTGTGTGGATTGATTAGAGGGTGAGAGTGTGTGTGTGTGGATTGATTAGAGGGTGAGAGTGTGTGTGTGTGGATTGATTAGAGGGTGAGAGTGTGTGTGTGTGGATTGATTAGAGGGTGAGTGTGTGTGTTTGTGGATTGATTCGGGGGTGAGAGTGTGTGTTTGTGTGGATTGATTAGGGGCTGAGAGTGTGTGTGTGTGGATTGATTAGAGGCTGAGAGTGTGTGTGTGTGGATTGATTAGAGGGTGAGAGTGTGTGTGTGTGTGGATTGATTCGGGGGTGAGAGTGTGTGTTTGTGTGGATTGATTAGAGGGTGAGAGTGTGTGTGTGTGGATTGATTCGGGGGTGAGAGTGTGTGTGTGTGGATTGATTAGAGGGTGAGAGTGTGTGCGTGTGGATTGATTCTGGGGTGAGAGTGTGTGCGTGTGGATTGATTAGGGGGTGAGAGTGTGTGTGTGTGTGGATTGATTAGGGGGTGAGAGTGTGTGTGTGTGGATTGATTAGAGGGTGAGAGTGTGTGTGTGGATTGATTAGAGGGTGAGAGTGTGTGTGTGGATTGAATAGAGGTTGAGAGTGTGTGTGTGTGGATTGATTAGAGGGTGAGAGTGTGTGTGTGGATTGATTAGGGGGTGAGAGTGTGTGTGTGTGGATTGATTAGAGGGTGAGAGTGTGTGTGTGGATTGATTAGAGGGTGAGAGTGTGTGTGTGGATTGATTAGAGGTTGAGAGTGTGTGTGTGTGGATTGATTAGAGGGTGAGAGTGTGTGTGTGGATTGATTAGAGGGTGAGAGTGTGTGTGTGGATTGATTAGAGGGTGAGAGTGTGTGTGTGTGGATTGATTAGAGGGTGAGAGTGTGTGTGTGGATTGATTAGAGGGTGAGAGTGTGTGTGTGGATTGATTAGAGGGTGAGAGTGTGTGTGTGTGGATTGATTAGAGGGTGAGTGTGTGTGTGTGTGGATTGATTAGAGGGTGAGTGTGTGTGTGTGTGGATTGATTAGAGGGTGAGAGTGTGTGTGTGTGGATTGATTAGAGGGTGAGAGTATGAGTGTGGATTGATTAGAGGGTGAGAGTGTGTGTGTGGATTGATTAGAGGGTGAGAGTCTGTGTGTGTGGATTGATTAGAGTGTGAGAGTGTGTGTGTGTGGATTGACTAGAGGGTGAGAGTGTGTGTGTGGATTGATTAGATGGTGAGAGTGTGTGTGTGTGGATTGATTAGAGGGTGAGAGTGTGTGTGTGTGGATTGATTAGAGGGTGAGTGTGTGTGTTTGTGGATTGATTAGAGGGTGAGAGTGTGTGTGTGGATTGATTAGAGGGTGAGAGTGTGTGTGTGTGTGGATTGAATAGGGGGTGAGAGTGTGTGTGTGTGGATTGATTAGAGGGTGAGAGTGTGTGTGTGTGGATTGATTAGAGGGTGAGTGTGTGTGTGTGTGGATTGATTAGAGGGTGAGAGTGTGTGTGTGTGGATTGATTAGGGGGTGAGTGTGTGTGTGTGTGGATTGATTAGGGGGTGAGAGTGTGTGTGTGTGTGGATTGATTAGAGGGTGAGAGTGTGTGTGTGTGGATTGATTAGAGGGTGAGAGTGTGTGTGTGTGGATTGATTAGAGGATGAGAGTGTGTGTGTGTGGATTGACTAGAGGGTGAGAGTGTGTGTGTGTGGATTGATTAGAGGGTGAGTGTGTGTGTGTGTGGATTGATTAGAGGGTGAGAGTGTGTGTGTGTGGATTGATTAGGGGGTGAGAGTGTGTGTGTGTGGATTGATTAGAGGGTGAGAGTGTGTGTGTGTGGATTGATTAGGGGGTGAGAGTGTGTGTGTTTGGATTGATTAGAGGGTGAGAGTGTGTGCGTGTGGATTGATTCGGGGGTGAGAGTGTGTGTTTGTGTGGATTGATTAGAGGGTGAGAGTGTGTGTGTGTGGATTGATTAGAGGGTGAGAGTGTGTGTGTGTGGATTGATTAGAGGGTGAGTGTGTGTGTGTGTGGATTGATTAGAGGGTGAGTGTGTGTGTGTGTGGATTGATTAGAGGGTGAGAGTGTGTGTGTGTGGATTGATTAGGGGGTGAGAGTGTGTGTGTGTGGATTGATTAGAGGGTGAGAGTGTGTGTGTGTGGATTGATTAGGGGGTGAGAGTGTGTCTGTTTGGATTGATTAGAGGGTGTGTGTGTGTGTGTGTGGATTGATTAGAGGGTGAGAGTTTGTGCGTGTGGATTGATTCGGGGGTGAGAGTGTGTGTTTGTGTGGATTGATTAGAGGGTGAGAGTGTGTGTGTGTGGATTGATTCGGGGGTGAGAGTGTGTGTGTGGATTGATTAGAGGGTGAGAGTGTGTGTGTGGATTGATTAGAGGGTGAGAGTCTGTGTGTGTGGATTGATTAGAGTGTGAGAGTGTGTGTGTGTGGATTGACTAGAGGGTGAGAGTGTGTGTGTGGATTGATTAGATGGTGAGAGTGTGTGTGTGTGGATTGATTAGAGGGTGAGAGTGTGTGTGTGTGGATTGATTAGAGGGTGAGTGTGTGTGTTTGTGGATTGATTAGAGGGTGAGAGTGTGTGTGTGGATTGATTAGAGGGTGAGAGTGTGTGTGTGTGTGGATTGAATAGGGGGTGAGAGTGTGTGTGTGTGGATTGATTAGAGGGTGAGAGTGTGTGTGTGTGGATTGATTAGAGGGTGAGTGTGTGTGTGTGTGGATTGATTAGAGGGTGAGAGTGTGTGTGTGTGGATTGATTAGGGGGTGAGTGTGTGTGTGTGTGGATTGATTAGGGGGTGAGAGTGTGTGTGTGTGTGGATTGATTAGAGGGTGAGAGTGTGTGTGTGTGGATTGATTAGAGGGTGAGAGTGTGTGTGTGTGGATTGATTAGAGGATGAGAGTGTGTGTGTGTGGATTGACTAGAGGGTGAGAGTGTGTGTGTGTGGATTGATTAGAGGGTGAGTGTGTGTGTGTGTGGATTGATTAGAGGGTGAGAGTGTGTGTGTGTGGATTGATTAGGGGGTGAGAGTGTGTGTGTGTGGATTGATTAGAGGGTGAGAGTGTGTGTGTGTGGATTGATTAGGGGGTGAGAGTGTGTGTGTTTGGATTGATTAGAGGGTGAGAGTGTGTGCGTGTGGATTGATTCGGGGGTGAGAGTGTGTGTTTGTGTGGATTGATTAGAGGGTGAGAGTGTGTGTGTGTGGATTGATTAGAGGGTGAGAGTGTGTGTGTGTGGATTGATTAGAGGGTGAGTGTGTGTGTGTGTGGATTGATTAGAGGGTGAGTGTGTGTGTGTGTGGATTGATTAGAGGGTGAGAGTGTGTGTGTGTGGATTGATTAGGGGGTGAGAGTGTGTGTGTGTGGATTGATTAGAGGGTGAGAGTGTGTGTGTGTGGATTGATTAGGGGGTGAGAGTGTGTCTGTTTGGATTGATTAGAGGGTGTGTGTGTGTGTGTGTGGATTGATTAGAGGGTGAGAGTTTGTGCGTGTGGATTGATTCGGGGGTGAGAGTGTGTGTTTGTGTGGATTGATTAGAGGGTGAGAGTGTGTGTGTGTGGATTGATTCGGGGGTGAGAGTGTGTGTGTGGATTGATTAGAGGGTGAGAGTGTGTGTGTGTGGATTGATTAGAGGGTGAGAGTGTGTGTGTGTGGATTGATTCGTGGGTGAGAGTGTGTGTGTGTGGATTGATTAGAGGGTGAGAGTGTGTGTGTGTGGATTGATTAGAGGGTGAGAGTGTGTGTGTGTGGATTGATTAGGGTGTGAGAGTGTGTGTGTGTGGATTGATTAGAGGGTGAGAGTGTGTGTGTGTGTGGATTGATTCGGGGGTGAGAGTGTGTGTGTGTGGATTGATTAGAGGGTGAGAGTGTGTGTGTGTGGATTGATTCGGGGGTGAGAGTGTGTTCGTGTGGATTGATTGGGGGGTGAGAGTGTGTGTGTGTGGATTGATTAGAGGGTGAGAGTGTGAGTGTGGATTGATTAGAGGGTGAGAGTGTGTGTGTGTGGATTGATTAGGGGGTGAGAGTGTGTGTGTGGATTGATTAGAGGGTGAGAGTGTGTGTGGATTGATTAGAGGGTGAGAGTGTGAGTGTGTGGATTGATTAGAGGGTGAGAGTGTGTGTGTGTGGATTGATTAGAGGGTGAGAGTGTGTGTGTGTGGATTGATTAGGGGGTGAGTGTGTGTGTGTGTGGATTGATTAGAGGGTGAGAGTGTGTGTGTGTGGATTGATTAGAGGGTGAGAGTGTGTGTGTGTGGATTGATTAGAGGGTGAGAGTGTGTGTGTGTGGATTGATTAGAGGGTGAGAGTGTGTGTGTGGATTGATTAGAGGGTGAGTGTGTGTGTGTGTGGATTGATTAGAGGGTGAGAGTGTGTGTGTGTGGATTGATTAGAGGGTGAGAGTGTGTGCGTGTGGATTGATTCGGGGGTGAGAGTGTGTGTGTGTGGATTGATTAGAGGGTGAGAGTGTGTGTGTGTGGATTGATTAGAGGGTGAGTGTGTGTGTGTGTGTGGATAGATTAGAGGGTGAGTGTGTGTGTGTGTGGATTGATTAGAGGGTGAGAGTGTGTGCGTGTGGATTGATTCGGGGGTGAGAGTGTGTGTGTGTGGATTGATTAGGGGGTGAGTGTGTGTGTGTGGATTGATTAGAGGGTGAGTGTGTATGTGTGTGGATTGATTAGAGGGTGAGAGTGTGTGCGTGTGGATTGATTAGAGGGTGAGTGTGTGTGTGTGTGTGGATTGATTAGAGGGTGAGAGTGTGTGTGTGGATTGATTAGAGGGTGAGAGTGTGTGCGTGTGGATTGATTCGGGGGTGAGAGTGTGTGTGTGTGGATTGATTAGAGGGTGAGTGTGTGTGTGTGTGGATTGATTAGAGGGTGAGAGTGTGTGTGTGTGGATTGATTAGAGGGTGAGAGTGTGTGTGTGTGGATTGATTAGGGGGTGAGTGTGTGTGTGTGGATTGATTAGAGGGTGAGAGTGTGTGTGTGTGGATTGATTAGATGGTGAGAGTGTGTGCGTGTGGATTGATTCGGGGGTGAGAGTGTGTGCGTGTGGATTGATTAGCGGGTGAGTGTGTGTGTGTGGATTGATTAGAGGGTGAGAGTGTGTGTGTGTGGATTGATTAGAGGGTGAGAGTGTGTTTGTGTGGATTGATTAGAGGGTGAGAGTGTGTGTGTGTGGATTGATTAGAGGGTGAGTGTGTGTGTTTGTGGATTGATTCGGGGGTGAGAGTGTGTGTGTGTGGATTGATTAGAGGGTGAGAGTGTGTGTGTGTGGATTGATTAGAGGGTGAGTGTGTGTGTTTGTGGATTGATTCGGAGGTGAGAGTGTGTGTTTGTGTGGATTGATTAGAGGATGAGTGTGTGTGTGTGTGGATTGATTAGAGGGTGAGAGTGTGTGTGTGGATTGATTAGAGGGTGAGAGTGTGTGCGTGTGGATTGATTCGGGGGTGAGAGTGTGTGTGTGTGGATTGATTAGAGGGTGAGTGTGTGTGTGTGTGGATTGATTAGAGGGTGAGAGTGTGTGTGTGTGGATTGATTAGAGGGTGAGAGTGTGTGTGTGTGGATTGATTAGGGGGTGAGTGTGTGTGTGTGGATTGATTAGAGGGTGAGAGTGTGTGTGTGTGGATTGATTAGAGGGTGAGAGTGTGTGCGTGTGGATTGATTCGGGGGTGAGAGTGTGTGCGTGTGGATTGATTAGCGGGTGAGTGTGTGTGTTTGGATTGATTAGAGGGTGAGTGTGTGTGTGTGTGGATTGATTAGAGGGTGAGAGTGTGTGTGTGTGGATTGATTAGAGGGTGAGAGTGTGTGTGTGTGGATTGATTAGAGGGTGAGAGTGTGTGTGTGTGGATTGATTAGAGGGTGAGTGTGTGTGTTTGTGGATTGATTCGGGGGTGAGAGTGTGTGTTTGTGTGGATTGATTAAAGGGTGAGAGTGTGTGTGTGTGGATTGATTCGGGGGTGAGAGTGTGTGTGTGCGGATTGATTAGAGGGTGAGAGTGTGTGCGTGTGGATTGATTCGGGGGTGAGAGCGTGTGCGTGTGGATTGATTAGAGGGTGAGAGTGTGTGTGTGGATTGATTAGAGGGTGAGAGTGTGTGCGTGTGGATTGATTCGGGGGTGAGAGTGTGTGTGTGTGGATTGATTAGAGGGTGAGTGTGTGTGTGTGTGGATTGATTAGAGGGTGAGAGTGTGTGTGTGTGGATTGATTAGAGGGTGAGAGTGTGTGTGTGTGGATTGATTAGGGGGTGAGTGTGTGTGTGTGGATTGATTAGAGGGTGAGAGTGTGTGTGTGAGGATTGATTAGAGGGTGAGAGTGTGTGCGTGTGGATTGATTCGGGGGTGAGAGTGTGTGCGTGTGGATTGATTAGCGGGTGAGTGTGTGTGTGTGGATTGATTAGAGGGTGAGTGTGTGTGTGTGTGGATTGATTAGAGGGTGAGAGTGTGTGTGTGTGGATTGATTAGAGGGTGAGAGTGTGTGTGTGTGGATTGATTAGAGGGTGAGAGTGTGTGTGTGTGGATTGATTAGAGGGTGAGAGTGTGTGTGTGTGGATTGATTAGCGGGTGAGTGTGTGTGTGTGGATTGATTAGAGGGTGAGTGTGTGTGTGTGTGGATTGATTAGAGGGTGAGAGTGTGTGTGTGTGGATTGATTAGAGGGTGAGAGTGTGTGTGTGTGGATTGATTAGAGGGTGAGTGTGTGTGTTTGTGGATTGATTCGGGGGTGAGAGTGTGTGTTTGTGTGGATTGATTAGAGGGTGAGAGTGTGTGTGTGTGGATTGATTCGGGGGTGAGAGTGTGTGTGTGTGGATTGATTAGAGGGTGAGAGTGTGTGCGTGTGGATTGATTCGGGGGTGAGAGCGTGTGCGTGTGGATTGATTAGAGGGTGAGAGTGTGTGTGTGTGGATTGATTAGGGGGTGAGAGTGTGTGTGTGTGGATTGATTAGAGGGTGAGAGTGTGTGTGTGTGGATTGAATAGGGTGTGAGAGTGTGTGTGTGGATTGATTAGAGGGTGAGTGTGTGTGTGTGTGGATTGATTAGAGGGTGAGAGTGTGTGTGTGTGGATTGATTAGAGGGTGAGTGTGTGTGTGGATTGATTAGAGGGTGAGTGTGTGTGTGTGTGTGGATTGATTAGAGGGTGAGAGTGTGTGTGTGTGGATTGATTAGAGGGTGAGAGTGTGTGTGTGTGGATTGATTAGAGGGTGAGTGTGTGTGTGGATTGATTAGAGGGTGAGTGTGTGTGTGTGTGTGGATTGATTAGAGGGTGAGAGTGTGTGTGTGTGGATTGATTAGAGGGTGAGAGTGTGTGTGTGTGGATTAATTAGAGGGTGAGAGTGTGTGTGTGTGGATTGATTAGAGGGTGAGTGTGTGTGTGTGTGGATTGATTAGAGGGTGAGAGTGTGTGTGTGTGGATTGATTAGAGGGTGAGAGTGTGTGTGTGTGGATTGATTAGAGGGTGAGAGTGTGTGTGTGTGGATTAATTAGAGGGTGAGAGTGTGTGTGTGTGGATTGATTAGAGGGTGAGTGTGTGTGTGTGTGGATTGATTAGAGGGTGAGAGTGTGTGTGTGTGGATTAATTAGAGGGTGAGAGTGTGTGTGTGTGGATTGATTAGAGGGTGAGAGTGTGTGTGTGTGGATTAATTAGAGGGTGAGAGTGTGTGTGTGTGGATTGATGAGGGTGAGAGTGTGTGTGTGTGGATTAATTAGAGGGTGAGAGTGTGTGTGTGTGGATTGATTAGAGGGTGAGAGTGTGTGTGTGTGGATTAATTAGAGGGTGAGAGTGTGTGTGTGTGGATTGATTAGAGGGTGAGAGTGTGTGTGTGTGGATTGATTAGGGGGTGAGTGTGTGTGTATGTGGATTGATTAGAGCGTGAGAGTGTGTGTGTGTGGAATGATTCGGGGGTGAGAGTGTGCGTTTGTGGATTGATTAGGGGGTGAGAGTGTGTCTGTGTGGATTGTTTAGAGGGTGAGAGTGTGTGTGTGTGGATTGATTAGAGGGTGAGAATGTGTGTGTGTGGATTGATTAGAGGGTGAGAATGTGTGTGTGGATTGATTAGAGGGTGAGAGTGTGTGTGTGGATTGATTAGGGGGTGAGAGTGTGTGTGTGGATTGATTAGAGGGTGAGAGTGTGTGTGTGGATTGATTATGGGGTGAGAGTGTGTGTGTGTGGATTCATTAGAGGGTGAGAGTGTGTGCGTGTGGATTGATTCGGGGGTGAGAGAGTGTGTGTGTGGATTGATTAGAGGGTGAGAGTGTGTGTGTGTGGATTGATTAGAGGGTGAGAGTGTGTTTGTGTGGATTGATTAGAGGGTGAGTGTGTGTGTTTGTGGATTGATTCGGGGGTGAGTGTGTGTGTTTGTGGATTGATTAGAGGGTGAGAGTGTGTGTGTGTGTGGATTGATTAGAGGGTGAGAGTGTGTGTGTGTGGATTGATTAGAGGGTGAGTGTGTGTGTTTGTGGATTGATTAGAGGGTGAGAGTGTGTGTGTGTGTGGATTGATTAGAGGGTGAGAGTGTGTGTGTGTGGATTGATTAGAGGGTGAGAGTGTGTTTGTGTGGATTGATTAGAGGGTGAGAGTGTGTGTGTGTGGATTGATTAGAGGGTGAGTGTGTGTGTTTGTGGATTGATTCGGGGGTGAGTGTGTGTGTTTGTGGATTGATTAGAGGGTGAGAGTGTGTGTGTGGATTGATTAGAGGGTGAGAGTGTGTGTGTGTGTGGATTGATTAGAGGGTGAGAGTGTGTGTGTGTGGATTGATTAGGGGGTGAGAGTGTGTGTGTGTGGATTGATTAGAGGGTGAGTGTGTGTGTTTGTGGATTGATTAGAGGGTGAGTGTGTGTGTTTGTGGATTGATTAGAGGGTGAGAGTGTGTGTGTGGTTTGATTAGAGGGTGAGAGTGTGTGTGTGTGGATTGATTAGAGGGTGAGTGTGTGTGTGGATTGATTAGAGGGTGAGAGTGTGTGTTTGTGGATTGATTAGAGGGTGAGAGTGTGTGTGTGTGGATTGATTAGAGGGTGAGAGTGTGTGTGTGTGGATTGATTAGAGGGTGAGTGTGTGTGTTTGTGGATTGATTAGAGGGTGAGAGTGTGTGTGTGTGTGGATTGATTAGAGGGTGAGAGTGTGTGTGTGTGGATTGATTCGGGGGTGAGTGTGTGTGTTTGTGGATTGATTAGAGGGTGAGAGTGTGTGTGTGGATTGATTAGAGGGTGAGAGTGTGTGTGTGTGGATTGATTAGGGGGTGAGAGTGTGTGTGTGTGGATTGATTAGAGGGTGAGTGTGTGTGTTTGTGGATTGATTAGAGGGTGAGTGTGTGTGTTTGTGGATTGATTAGAGGGTGAGAGTGTGTGTGTGGATTGATTAGAGGGTGAGAGTGTGTGTGTGTGGATTGATTAGAGGGTGAGTGTGTGTGTGGATTGATTAGAGGGTGAGAGTGTGTGTTTGTGGATTGATTAGAGGGTGAGAGAGTGTGTGTGTGGATTGATTAGAGGGTGAGAGTGTGTGTGTGTGTGGATTGATTAGAGGGTGAGTGTGTGTGTTTGTGGATTGATTAGAGGGTGAGAGTGTGTGTGTGGATTGATTAGAGGGTGAGAGTGTGTGTGTGTGTGGATTGAATAGGGGGTGAGAGTGTGTGTGTGTGGATTGATTAGAGGGTGAGTGTGTGTGTGGATTGATTAGAGGGTGAGAGTGTGTGTTTGTGGATTGATTAGAGGGTGAGAGTGTGTGTGTGTGGATTGATTAGAGGGTGAGAGTGTGTGTGTGTGTGGATTGATTAGAGGGTGAGAGTGTGTGTGTGTGGATTGATTAGGGGGTGAGAGTGTGTGTGTGTGGATTGATTAGAGGGTGAGTGTGTGTGTTTGTGGATTGATTAGAGGGTGAGAGTGTGTGTGTGGATTGATTAGAGGGTGAGAGTGTGTGTGTGTGTGGATTGAATAGGGGGTGTGAGAGTGTGTGTTTGGATTGATTAGAGGGTGAGAGTGTGTGTTTGTGGATTGTTTAGGGGGTGAGAGTGTGTGTGTGTGGATTGATTAGAGGGTGAGAGTGTGTGTGTGTGTGGATTGATTAGAGGGTGAGAGTGTGTGTGTGGATTGATTAGAGGGGGAGAGTGTGTGTGGATTGATTAGAGGGTGAGAGTGTGTGTGTGTGGATTGATTAGAGGGTGAGTGTGTGTGTGTGTGTGGATTGATTAGAGGGTGAGAGTGTGTGTGTGTGGATTGATTCGGGGGTGAGAGTGTTTGTTTGTGTGGATTGATTAGAGGGTGAGAGTGTGTGTGTGTGGATTGATTAGAGGGTGAGTGTGTGTGTGTGTGGATTGATTAGAGGGTGAGAGTGTGTGTGTGTGTATTGATTCGGGGGTGAGAGTGTGTGTTTGTGTGGATTGATTAGAGGGTGAGAGTGTGTGCGTGTGGATTGATTCGGGGGTGAGAGTGTGTGTTTGTGGATTGATTAGAGGGTGAGAGAGTGTGTGTGGATTGATTAGAGGGTGAGAGTGTGTGTGTGTGTGGATTGATTAGAGGGTGAGTGTGTGTGTGTGTGGATTGATTAGGGGGTGAGAGTGTGTGTGTGTGGATTGATTAGAGGGTGAGAGTGTGTGTGTGTGGATTGATTAGAGGGTGAGAGTGTGTGTGTGTGGATTGATTCGGGGGAGAGAGTGTGTGTTTGTGTGGATTGATTAGAGGGTGAGAGTGTGTGTGTGTGGATTGATTAGAGGGTGAGTGTGTGTGTGTGTGGATTGATTAGAGGGTGAGAGTGTGTGTGTGTGGATTGATTACAGGGTGAGAGTGTGTGTGTGTGTGGATTGATTCGGGGGTGAGAGTGTGTGTTTGTGTGGATTGATTAGAGGGTGAGAGTGTGTGTGTGTGGATTGATTAGAGGGTGAGTGTGTGTGTGTGTGGATTGATTAGAGGGTGAGAGTGTGTGTGTGTGGATTGATTCGGGGGTGAGAGTGTGTGTGTGTGGATTGATTAGAGGGTGAGAGTGTGTGTGTGTGGATTGATTAGAGGGTGAGAGTGTGTGTGTGTGGATTGATTAGAGGGTGAGAGTGTGTGTGTGTGGATTGATTCGGGGGTGAGAGTGTGTGTTTGTGTGGATTGATTAGAGGGTGAGAGTGTGTGTGTGTGGATTGATTAGAGGGTGAGTGTGTGTGTGTGTGGATTGATTAGAGGGTGAGAGTGTGTGTGTGTGGATTGATTCGGGGGTGAGAGTGTGTGTTTGTGTGGATTGATTAGAGGGTGAGAGTGTGTGTGTGTGGATTGATTAGAGGGTGAGTGTGTGTGTGTGTGGATTGATTAGAGGGTGAGAGTGTGTTTGTGTGGATTGATTAGAGGGTGAGAGTGTGTGTGTGTGGATTGATGAGAGGGTGAGTGTGTGTGTGTCTGGATTGATTAGAGGGTGAGAGTGTGTGTGTGTGGATTGATTCGGGGGTGAGTGTGTGTGTGTGGATTGATTAGAGGGTGAGAGTGTGTGTGTGTGGATTGATTAGAGGGTGAGAGTGTGTGTGTGTGGATTGATTAGAGGGTGAGAGTGTGTGTGTGTGGATTGATTCGGGGGTGAGTGTGTGTGTGTGTGGATTGATTAGAGGGTGAGTGTGTGTGTGTGTGGATTGATTAGAGGGTGAGAGTGTTTGTGTGTGGATTGATTAGAGGGTGAGAGTGTGTGTGTGTGGATTGATTAGAGGGTGAGAGTGTGTGCGTGTTGATTGATTCGGGGGTGAGAGTGTGTGTGTGTGGATTGATTGGAGGGGGAGAGTGTGTGTGTGGATTGATTAGAGGGTGAGAGAGTGTGTGTGGATTGATTAGAGGGTGAGAGTGTGTGCGTGTGGATTGATTCGGGGGTGAGAGTGTGTGTGTGTGGATTGATTAGAGGGTGAGTGTGTGTGTGTGTGGATTGATTAGAGGGTGAGAGTGTGTGTCTGTGGATTGATTAGAGGGTGAGAGTGTGTGTGTGTGGATTGATTAGAGGGTGAGAGTGTGTGCGTGTTGATTGATTCGGGGGTGAGAGTGTGTGTGTGTGGATTGATTAGAGGGTGAGTGTGTGTGTGTGTGGATTGATTAGAGGGTGAGAGTGTGTGTGTGTGGATTGATTAGAGGGTGAGAGTGTGTGCGTGTGGATTGATTCGGGGGTGAGAGTGTGTGCGTGTGGATTGATTAGGGGGTGAGTGTGTGTGTGTGGATTGATTAGAGGGTGAGAGTGTGTGTGTGTGAATTGATTAGAGGGTGAGAGTGTGTGTGTGTGGATTGATTAGAGGGTGAGAGTGTGTGTGTGTGAATTGATTAGAGGGTGAGAGTGTGTGTGTGTGGATTGATTAGAGGGTGAGAGTGTGTGTGTGTGGATTGATTAGAGGGTGAGAGAGTGTGCGTGTGGATTGATTCGGGGGTGAGAGTGTGTGCGTGTGGATTGATTAGGGGGTGAGTGTGTGTGTGTGGATTGATTAGAGGGTGAGAGTGTGTGTGTGTGTGTGGATTGATTAGAGGGTGAGAGTGTGTTTGTGTGGATTGATTAGAGGGTGAGTGTGTGTGTTTGTGGATTGATTCGGGGGTGAGAGTGAGTGTTTGTGTGGATTGATTAGGGGCTGAGAGTGTGTGTGTGTGGATTGATTAGGGGCTGAGAGTGTGTGTGTGTGGATTGATTAGGGGCTGAGAGTGTGTGTGTGTGGATTGATTAGGGGCTGAGAGTGTGTGTGTGTGGATTGATTAGGGGCTGAGAGTGTGTGTGTGTGGATTGATTAGAGGGTGAGAGTGTGTGTGTGTGGATTGATTCGGGGGTGAGAGTGTGTGTGTGTGGATTGATTAGAGGGTGAGAGTGTGTGCGTGCGGATTGATTCGGGGGTGAGAGTGTGTGCGTGTGGATTGATTAGGGGGTGAGAGTGTGTGTGTGTGGATTGATTAGAGGGTGAGAGTGTGTGTGTGTGGATTGAATAGGGGGTGAGAGTGTGTGTGTGGATTGATTAGAGGGTGAGAGTGTGTGTGTGTGGATTGATTAGAGGGTGAGAGTGTGTGTGTGTGGATTGATTAGAGGGTGAGAGTGTGTGTGTGTGGATTGATTAGAGGGTGAGAGTGTGTGTGTGTGGATTGATTAGAGGGTGAGTGTGTGTGTGTGTGGATTGATTAGAGGGTGAGAGTGTGTGTGTGGATTGATTGGAGGGTGAGTGTGTGTGTGGATTGACTAGAGGGTGAGAGTGTGTGTGTGTGGATTGATTAGAGGGTGAGTGTGCGTGTGTGTGGATTGATTAGAGGGTGAGAGTGTGTGTTTGTGTGGATTGATTAGAGGGTGAGTGTGTGTGTGGATTGACTAGAGGGTGAGAGTGTGTGTGTGTGGATTGATTAGAGGGTGAGAGTGTGTGTGTGTGGATTGATTAGAGGGTGAGTGTGTATGTGGATTGAATAGAGGGTGAGAGTGTGTGTGTGTGGATTGATTAGAGGGTGAGAGTGTGTGTGCGTGGATTGATTAGAGGGTGAGTGTTTGTGTGTGGATTGATTAGAGCGTGAGAGTGTGTGTGTGTGGATTGATTAGAGGGTGAGTGTGTGTGTGGATTGACTAGAGGGTGAGAGTGTGTGTGTGTGGATTGATTAGAGGGTGAGAGTGTGTGTGTGTGGATCGATTAGAGGGTGAGTGTGTGTGTGTGGATTGATTAGAGCGTGAGAGTGTGTGTGTGTGGATTGATTCGGGGGTGAGAGTGTGTGTGTGTGGATTGATTAGAGGGTGAGAGTGTGTGAGTGGATTGATTAGAGGGTGAGTGTGTGTGTGTGTGGATTGATTAGAGGGTGAGAGTGTGTGTGTGGATTGATTCGAGGGTGAGAGTGTGTGTGTGTGGATTGATTAGGGGGTGAGAGTGTGTGTGTGGATTGATTAGAGGGTGAGAGTGTGTGTGTGTGGATTGATTAGGGGCTGAGAGTGTGTGTGTGTGGATTGATTAGTGGGTGAGAGTGTGTGTGTGTGGATTGATTAGAGGGTGAGTGTGTGTGTGTGTGGATTGATTAGAGGGTGAGAGTGTGTGTGTGTGGATTGATTCGGGGGTGAGAGTGTGTGCGTGTGGATTGATTCGGGGGTGAGAGTGTGTGTGTGTGGATTGATTAGAGGGTGAGTGTGTGTGTGTGTGGATTGATTAGAGGGTGAGAGTGTGTGTGTGTGGATTGATTAGAGGGTGAGAGTGTGTGCGTGTTGATTGATTCGGGGGTGAGAGTGTGTGCGTGTGGATTGATTCGGGGGTGAGAGTGTGTGTGTGTGGATTGATTAGAGGGTGAGTGTGTGTGTGTGTGGATTGAATAGAGGGTGAGAGTGTGTGTGTGTGGATTGATTAGAGGGTGAGAGTGTGTGTGTGTGGATTGATTAGAGGGTGAGAGTGTGTGCGTGTTGATTGATTCGGGGGTGAGAGTGTGTGTGTGTGGATTGATTAGAGGGTGAGTGTGTGTGTGTGTGGATTGATTAGAGGGTGAGAGTGTGTGTGTGTGGATTGATTAGAGGGTGAGAGTGTGTGCGTGTGGATTGATTCGGGGGTGAGAGTGTGTGCGTGTGGATTGATTAGGGGGTGAGTGTGTGTGTGTGGATTGATTAGAGGGTGAGAGTGTGTGTGTGTGGATTGATTAGAGGGTGAGAGTGTGTGTGTGTGGATTGATTAGAGGGTGAGAGTGTGTGTGTGTGGATTGATTAGAGGGTGAGTGTGTGTGTGTGTGGATTGATTAGAGGGTGAGAGTGTGTGTGTGGATTGATTGGAGGGTGAGTGTGTGTGTGGATTGACTAGAGGGTGAGAGTGTGTGTGTGTGGATTGATTAGAGGGTGAGTGTGCGTGTGTGTGGATTGATTAGAGGGTGAGAGTGTGTGTGTGTGGATTGATTAGAGGGTGAGTGTGTGTGTGGATTGACGAGAGGGTGAGAGTGTGTGTGTGTGGATTGATTAGAGGGTGAGAGTGTGTGTGTGTGGATTGATTAGAGGGTGAGTGTGTATGTGGATTGAATAGAGGGTGAGAGTGTGTGTGTGTGGATTGATTAGAGGGTGAGAGTGTGTGTGCGTGGATTGATTAGAGGGTGAGTGTTTGTGTGTGGATTGATTAGAGCGTGAGAGTGTGTGTGTGTGGATTGATTAGAGGGTGAGTGTGTGTGTGGATTGACTAGAGGGTGAGAGTGTGTGTGTGTGGATTGATTAGAGGGTGAGAGTGTGTGTGTGTGGATTGATTAGAGGGTGAGTGTGTGTGTGTGGATTGATTAGAGCGTGAGAGTGTGTGTGTGTGGATTGATTCGGGGGTGAGAGTGTGTGTGTGTGGATTGATTAGAGGGTGAGAGTGTGTGAGTGGATTGATTAGAGGGTGAGTGTGTGTGTGTGTGGATTGATTAGAGGGTGAGAGTGTGTGTGTGGATTGATTCGAGGGTGAGAGTGTGTGTGTGTGGATTGATTAGGGGGTGAGAGTGTGTGTGTGGATTGATTAGAGGGTGAGAGTGTGTGTGTGTGGATTGATTAGGGGCTGAGAGTGTGTGTGTGTGGATTGATTAGTGGGTGAGAGTGTGTGTGTGTGGATTGATTAGAGGGTGAGTGTGTGTGTGTGTGGATTGATTAGAGGGTGAGAGTGTGTGTGTGTGGATTGATTCGGGGGTGAGAGTGTGTGCGTGTGGATTGAGTCGGGGGTGAGAGTGTGTGTGTGTGGATTGATTAGAGGGTGAGTGTGTGTGTGTGTGGATTGATTAGAGGGTGAGAGTGTGTGCGTGTTGATTGATTCGGGGGTGAGAGTGTGAGCGTGTGGATTGATTCGGGGGTGAGAGTGTGTGTGTGTGGATTGATTAGAGGGTGAGTGTGTGTGTGTGTGGATTGAATAGAGGGTGAGAGTGTGTGTGTGTGGATTGATTAGAGGGTGAGAGTGTGTGTGTGTGGATTGATTAGAGGGTGAGAGTGTGTGCGTGTTGATTGATTCGGGGGTGAGAGTGTGTGTGTGTGGATTGATTAGAGGGTGAGTGTGTGTGTGTGTGGATTGATTAGAGGGTGAGAGTGTGTGTGTGTGGATTGATTAGAGGGTGAGAGTGTGTGCGTGTGGATTGATTCGGGGGTGAGAGTGTGTGCGTGTGGATTGATTAGGGGGTGAGTGTGTGTGTGTGGATTGATTAGAGGGTGAGTGTGTGTGTGTGTGGATTGATTAGAGGGTGAGAGTGTGTGTGTGTGGATTGATTAGAGGGTGAGAGAGTGTGCGTGTGGATTGATTCGGGGGTGAGAGTCTGTGCGTGTGGATTGATTAGGGGGTGAGTGTGTGTGTGTGGATTGATTAGAGGGTGAGTGTGTGTGTGTGTGGATTGATTAGAGGGTGAGAGTGTGTATGTGTGTGGATTGCTTAGAGGGTGAGAGTGTGTTTGTGTGGATTGATTAGAGGGTGAGTGTGTGTGTTTGTGGATTGATTCGGGGGTGAGAGTGAGTGTTTGTGTGGATTGATTAGGGGCTGAGAGTGTGTGTGTGTGGATTGATTAGGGGCTGAGAGTGTGTGTGTGTGGATTGATTAGAGGGTGAGAGTGTGTGTGTGTGGATTGATTCGGGGGTGAGAGTGTGTGTGTGTGGATTGATTAGAGGGTGAGAGTGTGTGCGTGTGGATTGATTCGGGGGTGAGAGTTTGTGCGTGTGGATTGATTAGGGGGTGAGAGTGTGTGTGTGTGGATTGATTAGAGGGTGAGAGTGTGTGTGTGTGGATTGAATAGGGGGTGAGAGTGTGTGTGTGGATTGATTAGAGGGTGAGAGTGTGTGTGTGTGGATTGATTAGAGGGTGAGAGTGTGTGTGTGTGGATTGATTAGAGGGTGAGAGTGTGTGTGTGTGGATTGATTAGAGGGTGAGAGTGTGTGTGTGTGGATTGATTAGAGGGTGAGTGTGTGTGTGTGTGGATTGATTAGAGGGTGAGAGTGTGTGTGTGGATTGATTGGAGGGTGAGTGTGTGTGTGGATTGACTAGAGGGTGAGAGTGTGTGTGTGTGGATTGATTAGAGGGTGAGTGTGCGTGTGTGTGGATTGATTAGAGGGTGAGAGTGTGTGTGTGTGGATTGATTAGAGGGTGAGTGTGTGTGTGGATTGACTAGAGGGTGAGAGTGTGTGTGTGTGGATTGATTAGAGGGTGAGAGTGTGTGTGTGTGGATTGATTAGAGGGTGAGTGTGTGTGTGGATTGAATAGAGGGTGAGAGTGTGTGTGTGTGGATTGATTAGAGGGTGAGAGTGTGTGTGTGTGGATTGATTAGGGGGTGAGAGTGTGTGTGCGTGGATTGATTAGAGGGTGAGTGTTTGTGTGTGGATTGATTAGAGCGTGAGAGTGTGTGTGTGTGGATTGATTAGAGGGTGAGTGTGTGTGTGGATTGACTAGAGGGTGAGAGTGTGTGTGTGTGGATTGATTAGAGGGTGAGAGTGTGTGTGTGTGGATTGATTAGAGGGTGAGTGTGTGTGTGTGGATTGATTAGAGCGTGAGAGTGTGTGTGTGTGGATTGATTCGGGGGTGAGAGTGTGTGTTTGTGGATTGATTAGGGGGTGAGAGTGTGTGTGTGTGGATTGATTAGAGGGTGAGAGTGTGTGAGTGGATTGATTAGAGGGTGAGTGTGTGTGTGTGTGGATTGATTAGAGGGTGAGAGTGTGTGTGTGGATTGATTCGAGGGTGAGAGTGTGTGTGTGTGGATTGATTAGGGGGTGAGAGTGTGTGTGTGGATTGATTAGGGGCTGAGAGTGTGTGTGTGTGTGGATTGATTAGGGGCTGAGAGTGTGTGTGTGTGGATTGATTAGAGGGTGAGAGTGTGTGTGTGTGGATTGATTAGAGGGTGAGAGTGTGTGTGTGGATTGATTGGAGGGTGAGTGTGTGTGTGGATTGACTAGAGGGTGAGAGTGTGTGCGTGTGGATTGATTAGGGGGTGAGAGTGTGTGTGTGTGGATTGATTAGGGGGTGAGAGTGTGTGTGTGTGGATTGATTATTGTGTGAGAGTGTGCGAGTGTGGATTGATTCGGGGGTGAGAGTGTGTGCGTGTGGATTGATTAGGGGGTGAGAGTGTGTGTGTGTGGATTGATTATTGTGTGAGAGTGTGTGTGTGTGGATTGATTAGAGGGTGAGAGTGTGTGTGTGTGGATTGATTCGGGGGTGAGAGTGTGTGTTTGTGTGGATTGATTCGGGGGTGAGAGTGTGTGCGTGTGGATTGATTAGGGGGTGAGAGTGTGTGTGTGTGGATTGATTAGAGGGTGAGAGTGTGTGTGTGTGGATTGATTCGGGGGTGAGAGTGTGTGCGTGTGGATTGATTATTGTGTGAGAGTGTGTGAGTGTGGATTGATTAGAGGGTGAGTGTGTGTGTGTGGATTGATTCGGGGGTGAGAGTGTGTGCGTGTGGATTGATTAGAGGGTGAGTGTGTGTGTGTGGATTGATTAGGGGGTGAGAGTGTGTGTGTGTGGATTGATTAGAGGGTGAGAGTGTGTGTGTGTGGATTGATTCGGGGGTGAGAGTGTGTGCGTGTGGATTGATTATTGTGTGAGAGTGTGTGAGTGTGGATTGATTAGAGGGTGAGTGTGTGTGTGTGGATTGATTAGAGGGTGAGAGTGTGGGTGTGTGGATTGATTCGGGGGTGAGAGTGTGTGTGTGTGTAGATTGATTAGAGGGTGAGTGTGTGTGTGTGGATTGATTAGAGGGTGAGAGTGTGTGTGTGTGGATTGATTCGGGGGTGAGAGTGTGTGTGTGTGTGGATTGATTAGAGGGTGAGAGTGTGTGTGTGGATGGATTAGGGGGTGAGAGTGTGTGTGTGTGGATTGATTAGAGGGTGAGAGTGTGTGTGTGTGTGGATTGATTAGAGGGTGAGAGTGTGTGTGTGGATTGATTAGAGGGTGAGTGTGTGTGTGTGGATTGATTAGAGGGTGAGAGTGTGTGTGTGGATTGATTAGGGGGTGAGAGTGTGTATGTGTGGATTGATTAGAGGGTGAGAGTGTGTGTGTGTGGATTGATTAGGGGGTGAGAGTGTGTGTGTGTGTGGATTGATTAGAGGGTGAGAGTGTGTGTGTGGATTGATTAGAGGGTGAGTGTGTGTGTGTGGATTGATTAGGGGGTGAGAGTGTGTGTGTGTGTGGATTGATTAGAGGGTGAGAGTGTGTGTGTGGATTGATTAGAGGGTGAGTGTGTGTGTGTGGATTGATTAGGGGGTGAGAGTGTGTGTGTGTGTGGATTGATTAGAGGGTGAGAGTGTGTGTGTGGATTGATTCGGGGGTGAGAGTGTGTGTGTGTGGATTGATTAGGGGGTGAGAGTGTGTATGTGTGGATTGATTAGAGGGTGAGAGTGTGTGTGTGGATTGATTCGGGGGTGAGAGTGTGTGTGTGTGGATTGATTAGAGGGTGAGAGTGTGTGTGTGTGGATTGATTATTGTGTGAGAGTGTGTGAGTGTGGATTGATTAGAGGGTGAGAGTGTGTGTGTGTGGATTGATTATTGTGTGAGAGTGTGTGAGTGTGGATTGATTAGAGGGTGAGAGTGTGTGCGTGTGGATTGATTATTGTGTGAGAGTGTGTGAGTGTGGATTGATTAGAGGGTGAGAGTGTGTGTGTGGATTGATTAGGGGGTGAGAGTGTGTGTGTGGATTGATTCGGGGGTGAGAGTGTGTATGTGTGGATTGATTAGAGGGTGAGAGTGTGTGTGTGTGGATTGATTAGAGGGTGAGAGTGTGTGAGTGTGGATTGATTAGAGGGTGAGAGTGTGTGCGTGTGGATTGATTATTGTGTGAGAGTGTGTGAGTGTGGATTGATTAGAGGGTGAGAGTGTGTGTGTGGATTGATTAGGGGGTGAGAGTGTGTGTGTGGATTGATTCGGGGGTGAGAGTGTGTATGTGTGGATTGATTAGAGGGTGAGAGTGTGTGTGTGGATTGATTAGAGGGTGAGAGTGTGTGTGTGTGGATTGATTAGAGGGTGAGAGTGTGTGTGTGTGGATTGATTAGAGGGTGAGAGTGTGTGAGTGTGGATTGATTAGAGGGTGAGAGTGTGTGCGTGTGGATTGATTATTGTGTGAGAGTGTGTGAGTGTGGATTGATTAGAGGGTGAGAGTGTGTGTGTGGATTGATTAGGGGGTGAGAGTGTGTGTGTGGATTGATTCGGGGGTGAGAGTGTGTATGTGTGGATTGATTAGAGGGTGAGAGTGTGTGAGTGTGGATTGATTAGAGGGTGAGAGTGTGTGCGTGTGGATTGATTATTGTGTGAGAGTGTGTGAGTGTGGATTGATTAGAGGGTGAGAGTGTGTGTGTGGATTGATTAGGGGGTGAGAGTGTGTGTGTGGATTGATTCGGGGGTGAGAGTGTGTATGTGTGGATTGATTAGAGGGTGAGAGTGTGTGTGTGGATTGATTAGAGGGTGAGAGTGTGTGTGTGTGGATTGATTAGAGGGTGAGAGTGTGTGAGTGTGGATTGATTAGAGGGTGAGAGTGTGTGCGTGTGGATTGATTATTGTGTGAGAGTGTGTGAGTGTGGATTGATTAGAGGGTGAGAGTGTGTGTGTGGATTGATTAGGGGGTGAGAGTGTGTGTGTGGATTGATTCGGGGGTGAGAGTGTGTGTGTGGATTGATTAGAGGGTGAGAGTGTGTGCGTGTGGATTGATTAGAGGGTGAGAGTGTGTGCGTGTGGATTGATTATTGTGTGAGAGTGTGTGAGTGTGGATTGATTAGAGGGTGAGAGTGTGTGTGTGGATTGATTAGGGGGTGAGAGTGTGTGTGTGGATTGATTCGGGGGTGAGAGTGTGTATGTGTGGATTGATTAGAGGGTGAGAGTGTGTGTGTGGATTGATTAGAGGGTGAGAGTGTGTGTGTGTGGATTGATTAGAGGGTGAGAGTGTGTGTGTGGATTGATTAGAGGGTGAGAGTGTGTGTGTGTGGATTGATTAGAGGGTGAGAGTGTGTGTGTGTGGATTGATTAGAGGGTGAGTGTGTGTGTGGATTGATTAGAGGGTGAGAGTGTGTGTGTGTAGATTGATTAGAGGGTGAGAGTGTGTGTGTGTGGATTGATTAGAGGGTGAGTGTGTGTGTGTGTGGATTGATTAGAGGGTGAGAGTGTGTGTGTGGATTGATTAGAGGGTGAGAGTGTGTGTGTGTGGATTGATTAGGGGGTGAGTGTGTGTGTGTGGATTGATTAGGGGGTGAGAGTGTGTATGTGTGGATTGATTAGAGGGTGAGAGTGTGTGTGTGTGGAATGATTAGAGGGTGAGAGTGTGTGTGTGTGGATTGATTCGGGGGTGAGAGTGTGTGCGTGTGGATTGATTAGAGGGTGAGAGTGTGTGTGTGTGGATTGATTAGGGGGTGAGAGTGTGTATGTGTGGATTGATTAGAGGGTGAGAGTGTGTGTGTGGATTGATTAGGGGGTGAGAGTGTGTATGTGTGGATTGATTAGAGGGTGAGAGTGTGTGTGTGTGGAATGATTAGAGGGTGAGAGTGTGTGTGTGTGGATTGATTAGGGGGTGAGAGTGTGTGTGTGGATTGATTAGGGGGTGAGAGTGTGTGTGTGGATTGATTAGAGTGTGAGTGTGTGCGTGTGGATTGATTAGGGGGTGAGTGTGTGTGTGTGGATTGATAAGAGGGTGAGAGAGTGTGTGTGTGGATTGATTAGAGGGTGAGAGAGTGTGTGTGTGGATTGATTAGAGGGTGAGAGTGTGTGTGTGGATTGATTAGAGGGTGAGAGTGTGTGTGTGTGGATTGATTAGAGTGTGAGTGTGTGTGTGTGGATTGATTAGGGGGTGAGAGTGTGTGTGTGTGGATTGATTAGAGGGTGAGAGTGTGTGTGTGGATTGATTAGAGGGTGAGAGTGTGTATGTGTGGATTGATTAGAGGGTGAGAGTGTGTATGTGTGGATTGATTAGAGGGTGAGTGTGTGTGTGTGTGGATTGATTAGAGGGTGAGAGTGTGTGTGTGTGGATTGATTAGAGTGTGAGTGTGTGTGTGTGGATTGATTAGGGGGTGAGAGTGTGTGTGTGTGGATTGATTAGGGGGTGAGAGTGTGTGTGTGTGGATTGATTAGAGGGTGAGAGTGTGTGTGTGTGGATTGATTAGGGGGTGAGAGTGTGTGTGTGTGGATTGATTAGAGGGTGAGAGAGTGTGTGTGTGGATTGATTAGAGGGTGAGAGTGTGTGTGTGTGGATTGATTAGAGTGTGAGTGTGTGTGTGTGGATTGATTAGGGGGTGAGAGTGTGTGTGTGGATTGATTAGAGGGTGAGAGTGTGTGTGTGTGGATTGATTAGGGGGTGAGAGTGTGTGTGTGTGGATTGATTAGAGGGTGAGAGTGTGTGTGTGTGGAATGATTGGAGGGTGAGAGAGTGTGTGTGTGGAATGATTAGAGGGTGAGAGTGTGTGTGTGTGGATTGATTAGAGGGTGAGAGTGTGTGAGTGTGGATTGATTAGAGGGTGAGAGTGTGTGTGTGTGGATTGATTAGAGGGTGAGAGTGTGTGAGTGTGGATTGATTAGAGGGTGAGTGTGTGTGTGTGGATTGATTAGGGGGTGAGAGTGTGTGTGTGTGGATTGATTAGAGGGTGAGAGTGTGTGTGTGTGGAATGATTGGAGGGTGAGAGAGTGTGTGTGTGGAATGATTAGAGGGTGAGAGTGTGTGTGTGTGGAATGATTAGAGGGTGAGAGTGTGTGTGTGTGGATTGATTCGGGGGTGAGAGTGTGTGTGTGTGGATTGATTAGAGGGTGAGAGTGTGTGTGTGGATTGATTCGGGGGTGAGAGTGTGTGCGTGTGGATTGATTAGAGGGTGAGTGTGTGTGTGTGGATTGATTCGGGGGTGAGAGTGTGTGCGTGTGGATTGATTAGAGGGTGAGTGTGTGTGTGTGGATTGATTAGGGGGTGAGAGTGTGTGTGTGGATTGATTCGGGGGTGAGAGTGTGTATGTGTGGATTGATTAGAGGGTGAGAGTGTGTGTGTGTGGATTGATTCGGGGGTGAGAGTGTGTGCGTGTGGATTGATTAGAGGGTGAGTGTGTGTGTGTGGATTGATTAGGGGGTGAGAGTGTGTGTGTGGATTGATTCGGGGGTGAGAGTGTGTATGTGTGGATTGATTAGAGGGTGAGTGTGTGTGTGTGTGGATTGATTCGGGGGTGAGAGTGTGTGTGGATTGATTAGATGGTGAGAGTGTGTGTGTGAGGATTGATTATTGTGTGAGAGTGTGTGTGTGTGTGGATTGATTAGAGGGTGAGAGTGTGTGTGTGTGGATTGATTAGGGGGTGAGAGTGTGTGTGTGTGGATTGATTAGAGGGTGAGAGAGTGTGTGTGTGGATTGATTAGAGGGTGAGAGTGTGTGTGTGTGGATTGATTAGAGTGTGAGTGTGTGTGTGTGGATTGATTAGGGGGTGAGAGTGTGTGTGTGGATTGATTAGAGGGTGAGAGTGTGTGTGTGTGGATTGATTAGGGGGTGAGTGTGTGTGTGTGGATTGATTAGGGGGTGAGAGTGTGTGTGTGTGGATTGATTAGAGGGTGAGAGTGTGTGTGTGTGGATTGATTCGGGGGTGAGAGTGTGTGTGTGGATTGATTAGGGGGTGAGAGTGTGTGCGTGTGGATTGATTAGGGGGTGAGAGTGTGTGTGTGGATTGATTAGAGGGTGAGAGTGTGTGTGTGTGGATTGATTATTGTGTGAGAGTGTGTGTGTGTGGATTGATTAGAGGGTGAGTGTGTGCGTGTGTGCATTGATTATTGTGTGAGAGTGTGTGTGTGTGTGGATTGATTAGAGGGTGAGAGTGTGTGTGTGTGGATTGATTAGAGGGTGAGTGTGTGTGTGTGGATTGATTAGGGGGTGAGAGTGTGTGTGTGTGGATTGATTAGAGGGTGAGTGTGTGTGTGTGTGTGGATTGATTAGGGGGTGAGAGTGTGTGTGTGGATTGATTAGGGGGTGAGAGTGTGTGTGTGGATTGATTAGAGGGTGAGAGTGTCTGTGTGTGGATTGATTAGAGGGTGAGAGTGTGTGTGTGTGGATTGATTAGAGGGTGAGAGTGTGTGTGTGTGGATTGATTAGAGGGTGAGTGTGTGTGTGTGTGTGGATTGATTAGGGGGTGAGAGTGTGTGTGTGGATTGATTAGGGGGTGAGAGTGTGTGTGTGTGGATTGATTAGGGGGTGAGAGTGTGTGTGTGGATTGATTAGGGGGTGAGAGTGTGTGTGTGTGGATTGATTAGAGGGTGAGAGTGTGTGTGTGTGGTTTGATTAGAGGGTGAGAGTGTGTGTGTGTGGATTGATTAGAGGGTGAGTGTGTGTGTGTGGATTGATTAGGGGGTGAGAGTGTGTGCGTGTGGATTGATTAGGGGGTGAGAGTGTGTGTGTGGATTGATTAGAGCGTGAGAGTGTGTGTGTGGATTGATTAGAGGGTGAGTGTGTGTGTGTGGATTAATTAGGGGGTGAGAGTGTGTGTGTGTGGATTGATTAGAGGGTGAGTGTGTGTGTGTGGATTGATTAGGGGGTGAGAGTGTGTGTGTGTGGATTGAATAGGGGGTGAGAGTGTGTGTGTGGATTGATTAGAGGGTGAGTGTGTGTGTGTGTGGATTGATTAGAGGGTGAGAGTGTGTGTGTGTGGATTGATTAGAGGGTGAGAGTGTTTTTGTGTGGATTGAATAGGGGGTGAGAGTGTGTGTGTGTGGATTGATTAGGGGGTGAGAGTGTGTGCGTGTGGATTGATTAGGGGGTGAGAGTGTGTGTGTGTGTGGATTGATTAGAGGGTGAGTGTGTGTGTGTGGATTGATTAGGGGGTGAGAGTGTTTGTGTGTGGATTGATTAGAGGGTGAGTGTGTGAGTGTGGATTGATTAGGGGGTGAGAGTGTGTGTGTGTGGATTGATTAGAGGGTGAGAGTGTGTGTGTGTGGATTGATTAGAGGGTGAGTGTGTGTGTGTGGATTGATTAGGGGGTGAGAGTGTGTGTGTGTGGATTGATTAGAGGGTGAGAGTGTGTGTGTGGATTGATTAGAGGGTGAGTGTGTGTGTGTGGATTGATTAGGGGGTGAGAGTGTGTGTGTGTGGATTGAATAGGGGGTGAGAGTGTGTGTGTGGATTGATTAGAGGGTGAGTGTGTGTGTGTGTGGATTGATTAGAGGGTGAGAGTGTGTGTGTGTGGATTGATTAGAGGGTGAGAGTGTGTGTGTGTGGATTGATTAGAGGGTGAGAGTGTGTGTGTGTGGATTGATTAGAGGGTGAGTGTGTGTGTGTGGATTGATTAGGGGGTGAGAGTGTGTGTGTGTGGATTGAATAGGGGGTGAGAGTGTGTGTGTGGATTGATTAGAGGGTGAGTGTGTGTGTGTGTGGATTGATTAGAGGGTGAGAGTGTGTGTGTGTGGATTGATTAGAGGGTGAGAGTGTTTTTGTGTGGATTGAATAGGGGGTGAGAGTGTGTGTGTGTGGATTGATTAGAGGGTGAGAGTGTGTGTGTGTGGATTGATTAGAGGGTGAGTGTGTGTGTGTGGATTGATTAGAGGGTGAGTGTGTGTGTGTGGATTGATTAGGGGGTGAGAGTGTGTGTGTGTGGATTGAATAGGGGGTGAGAGTGTGTGTGTGGATTGATTAGAGGGAGAGTGTGTGTGTGTGTGGATTGATTAGAGGGTGAGAGTGTGTGTGTGTGGATTGATTAGAGGGTGAGAGTGTTTTTGTGTGGATTGAATAGGGGGTGAGAGTGTGTGTGTGTGGATTGATTAGAGGGTGAGTGTGCGTGTGTGTGGATTGATTAGAGGGTGAGTGTGTGTGTGTGTGGATTGATTAGAGGGTGAGTGTGTGTGTGTGGATTGATTAGGGGGTGAGAGTGTGTGTGTGTGGATTGATTAGAGGGTGAGTGTGTGTGTGTGGATTGATTAGGGGGTGAGAGTGTGTGTGTGTGGATTGAATAGGGGGTGAGAGTGTGTGTGTGGATTGATTAGAGGGTGAGTGTGTGTGTGTGTGGATTGATTAGAGGGTGAGAGTGTGTGTGTGTGGATTGATTAGAGGGTGAGAGTGTTTTTGTGTGGATTGAATAGGGGGTGAGAGTGTGTGTGTGTGGATTGATTAGAGGGTGAGTGTGCGTGTGTGTGGATTGATTAGAGGGTGAGTGTGTGTGTGTGTGGATTGATTAGAGGGTGAGAGTGTGTGTGTGTGGATTGATTAGAGGGTGAGTGTGTGTGTGGATTGACTAGAGGGTGAGAGTGTGTGTGTGTGGATTGATTAGAGGGTGAGAGTGTGTGTGTGTGGATTGACTAGAGGGTGAGTGTGTGTGTGTGTGGATTGATTAGAGGGTGAGAGTGTGTGTGTGTGGATTGATTAGAGGGTGAGAGTGTGAGTGTGGATTGATTAGGGGGTGAGTGTGTGTGTGTGTGAATTGATTAGAGGGTGAGAGTGTGTGTGTGTGGATTGATTAGAGGGTGAGTGTGTGTGTGTGGATTGATTAGGGGGTGAGAGTGTGTGTGTGTGGATTGATTAGAGGGTGAGAGTGTGTGTGTGGATTGATTAGAGGGTGAGAGTGTGTGTGTGTGGATTGATTAGAGGGTGAGTGTGTGTGTGTGGATTGATTAGGGGGTGAGAGTGTGTGTGTGTGGATTGAATAGGGGGTGAGAGTGTGTGTGTGGATTGATTAGAGGGTGAGTGTGTGTGTGTGTGGATTGATTAGAGGGTGAGAGTGTGTGTGTGTGGATTGATTAGAGGGTGAGAGTGTTTTTGTGTGGATTGAATAGGGGGTGAGAGTGTGTGTGTGTGGATTGATTAGAGGGTGAGTGTGCGTGTGTGTGGATTGATTAGAGGGTGAGTGTGTGTGTGTGTGGATTGATTAGAGGGTGAGAGTGTGTGTGTGTGGATTGATTAGAGGGTGAGTGTGTGTGTGGATTGACTAGAGGGTGAGAGTGTGTGTGTGTGGATTGATTAGAGGGTGAGAGTGTGTGTGTGTGGATTGACTAGAGGGTGAGTGTGTGTGTGTGTGGATTGATTAGAGGGTGAGAGTGTGTGTGTGTGGATTGATTAGGGGGTGAGAGTGTGTGCGTGTGGATTGATTAGAGGGTGAGAGTGTGTGTGTGTGGATTGATTAGAGGGTGAGTGTGTGTGTGTGGATTGATTAGGGGGTGAGAGTGTGTGTGTTGATTGATTAGAGGGTGAGAGTGTGTGTGTGTGGATTGATTAGAGGGTGAGTGTGTGTGTGTGGATTGATTAGGGGGTGAGAGTGTGTGTGTGTGGATTGATTAGAGGGTGAGAGTGTGTGTGTGTGGATTGATTAGAGGGTGAGAGTGTTTTTGTGTGGATTGAATAGGGGGTGAGAGTGTGTGTGTGTGGATTGATTAGAGGGTGAGTGTGCGCGTGTGTGGATTGATTAGAGGGTGAGTGTGTGTGTGTGTGGATTGATTAGAGGGTGAGAGTGTGTGTGTGTGGATTGATTAGAGGGTGAGTGTGTGTGTGGATTGACTAGAGGGTGAGTGTGTGTGTGTGTGGATTGATTAGAGGGTGAGAGTGTGTGTGTGTGGATTGATTAGAGGGTGAGAGTGTGTGTGTGTGGATTGATTAGAGGGTGAGTGTGTGTGTGTGTGGATTGATTAGAGGGTGAGAGTGTGTGTGTGTGGATTGATTAGAGGGTGAGTGTGAGTGTGGATTGACTAGAGGGTGAGTGTGTGTGTGTGTGGATTGATTAGAGGGTGAGAGTGTGTGTGTGTGGATTGATTAGAGGGTGAGAGTGTGTTTGTGTGGATTGAATAGGGGGTGAGAGTGTGTGTGTGGATTGATTAGAGGGTGAGTGTGTGTGTGTGTGGATTGATTAGAGGGTGAGTGTGTGTGTGTGTGGATTGATTAGAGGGTGAGTGTGTGTGTGGATTGTCTAGAGGGTGAGAGTGTGTGTGTGTGGATTGATTAGAGGGTGAGAGTGTGTGTGTGTGGATTGATTAGGGGGTGAGAGTGTGTGTGTGTGGATTGATTAGAGGGTGAGTGTGTGTGTGTGGATTGATTAGAGCTTGAGAGTGTGTGTGTGTGGATTGATTCGGCGGTGAGAGTGTGTGTTTGTGGATTGATTAGGGGGTGAGAGTGTGTGTGTGGATTGATTAGAGGGTTAGAGAGTGTGTGTGTGGATTGATTAGAGGGTGAGAGTGTGTGAGTGGATTGATTAGAGGGTGAGAGTGTGTGTGTGTGGATTGATTGGAGGGTGAGAGTGTGTGTGTGGATTGATTAGAGGGTGAGAGTGTGTGTGTGGATTGATTAGGGGGTGAGAGTGTGTGTGTGGATTGATTAGAGGGTGAGAGTGTGTGTGTGGATTGATTATGGGGTGAGAGTGTGTGTGTGTGGATTGATTAGAGGGTGAGAGTGTGTGTGTGTGGATTGATTAGAGGGTGAGAGTGTGTGTGTGTGGATTGATTAGGGGGTGAGAGTGTGTGTGTGTGGATTGATTAGAGGGTGAGTGTGTGTGTGTGGATTGATTAGGGGGTGAGAGTGTGTGTGTGTGGATTGATTAGAGGGTGAGAGTGTGTGTGTGGATTGATTAGAGGGTGAGAGTGTGTGTGTGTGGATTGATTAGAGGGTGAGTGTGTGTGTGTGGATTGATTAGGGGGTGAGAGTGTGTGTGTGTGGATTGAATAGGGGGTGAGAGTGTGTGTGTGGATTGATTAGAGGGTGAGTGTGTGTGTGTGTGGATTGATTAGAGGGTGAGAGTGTGTGTGTGTGGATTGATTAGAGGGTGAGAGTGTTTTTGTGTGGATTGAATAGGGGGTGAGAGTGTGTGTGTGTGGATTGATTAGAGGGTGAGTGTGCGTGTGTGTGGATTGATTAGAGGGTGAGTGTGTGTGTGTGTGGATTGATTAGAGGGTGAGAGTGTGTGTGTGTGGATTGATTAGAGGGTGAGTGTGTGTGTGGATTGACTAGAGGGTGAGAGTGTGTGTGTGTGGATTGATTAGAGGGTGAGAGTGTGTGTGTGTGGATTGACTAGAGGGTGAGTGTGTGTGTGTGTGGATTGATTAGAGGGTGAGAGTGTGTGTGTGTGGATTGATTAGGGGGTGAGAGTGTGTGCGTGTGGATTGATTAGAGGGTGAGAGTGTGTGTGTGTGGATTGATTAGAGGGTGAGTGTGTGTGTGTGGATTGATTAGGGGGTGAGAGTGTGTGTGTTGATTGATTAGAGGGTGAGAGTGTGTGTGTGTGGATTGATTAGAGGGTGAGTGTGTGTGTGTGGATTGATTAGGGGGTGAGAGTGTGTGTGTGTGGATTGATTAGAGGGTGAGAGTGTGTGTGTGTGGATTGATTAGAGGGTGAGAGTGTTTTTGTGTGGATTGAATAGGGGGTGAGAGTGTGTGTGTGTGGATTGATTAGAGGGTGAGTGTGCGTGTGTGTGGATTGATTAGAGGGTGAGTGTGTGTGTGTGTGGATTGATTAGAGGGTGAGAGTGTGTGTGTGTGGATTGATTAGAGGGTGAGTGTGTGTGTGGATTGACTAGAGGGTGAGTGTGTGTGTGTGTGGATTGATTAGAGGGTGAGAGTGTGTGTGTGTGGATTGATTAGAGGGTGAGAGTGTGTGTGTGTGGATTGATTAGAGGGTGAGTGTGTGTGTGTGTGGATTGATTAGAGGGTGAGAGTGTGTGTGTGTGGATTGATTAGAGGGTGAGTGTGAGTGTGGATTGACTAGAGGGTGAGTGTGTGTGTGTGTGGATTGATTAGAGGGTGAGAGTGTGTGTGTGTGGATTGATTAGAGGGTGAGAGTGTGTTTGTGTGGATTGAATAGGGGGTGAGAGTGTGTGTGTGGATTGATTAGAGGGTGAGTGTGTGTGTGTGTGGATTGATTAGAGGGTGAGTGTGTGTGTGTGTGGATTGATTAGAGGGTGAGTGTGTGTGTGGATTGTCTAGAGGGTGAGAGTGTGTGTGTGTGGATTGATTAGAGGGTGAGAGTGTGTGTGTGTGGATTGATTAGGGGGTGAGAGTGTGTGTGTGTGGATTGATTAGAGGGTGAGTGTGTGTGTGTGGATTGATTAGAGCTTGAGAGTGTGTGTGTGTGGATTGATTCGGCGGTGAGAGTGTGTGTTTGTGGATTGATTAGGGGGTGAGAGTGTGTGTGTGGATTGATTAGAGGGTTAGAGAGTGTGTGTGTGGATTGATTAGAGGGTGAGAGTGTGTGAGTGGATTGATTAGAGGGTGAGAGTGTGTGTGTGTGGATTGATTGGAGGGTGAGAGTGTGTGTGTGGATTGATTAGAGGGTGAGAGTGTGTGTGTGGATTGATTAGGGGGTGAGAGTGTGTGTGTGGATTGATTAGAGGGTGAGAGTGTGTGTGTGGATTGATTATGGGGTGAGAGTGTGTGTGTGTGGATTGATTAGAGGGTGAGAGTGTGTGTGTGTGGATTGATTAGAGGGTGAGAGTGTGTGTGTGTGGATTGATTAGGGGGTGAGAGTGTGTGTGTGTGGATTGATTAGAGGGTGAGTGTGTGTGTGTGGATTGATTAGAGCTTGAGAGTGTGTGTGTGTGGATTGATTCGGCGGTGAGAGTGTGTGTTTGTGGATTGATTAGGGGGTGAGAGTGTGTGTGTGGATTGATTAGAGGGTGAGAGAGTGTGTGTGTGGATTGATTAGAGGGTGAGAGTGTGTGTGTGGATTGATTAGGGGGTGAGAGTGTGTGTGTGTGGATTGATTAGAGGGTGAGTGTGTGTGTGTGGATTGATTAGGGGGTGAGAGTGTGTGTGTGTGGATTGATTAGAGGGTGAGTGTGTGTGTTTGTGGATTGATTAGAGGGTGAGAGTGTGTGTGTGGATTGATTAGAGGGTGAGAGTGTGTGTGTGTGTGGATTGAATAGGGGGTGAGAGTGTGTGTGTGTGGATTGATTAGAGGGTGAGTGTGTGTGTGGATTGATTAGAGGGTGAGAGTGTGTGTTTGTGGATTGATTAGGGGGTGAGAGTGTGTGTGTGTGGATTGATTAGAGGGTGAGAGTGTGTGTGTGTGGATTGATTAGAGGGTGAGTGTGTGTGTGTGGATTGATTGGAGCTTGAGAGTGTGTGTGTGTGGATTGATTCGGCGGTGAGAGTGTGTGTTTGTGGATTGATTAGGGGGTGAGAGTGTGTGTGTGTGGATTGATTAGAGGGTGAGAGAGTGTGTGTGTGGATTGATTAGAGGGTGAGAGTGTGTGTGTGTGTGGATTGAATAGGGGGTGAGAGTGTGTGTGTGTGGATTGATTAGAGGGTGAGTGTGTGTGTGGATTGATTAGAGGGTGAGAGTGTGTGTTTGTGGATTGATTAGGGGGTGAGAGTGTGTGTGTGTGGATTGATTAGAGGGTGAGAGTGTGTGTGTGTGGATTGATTAGAGGGTGAGAGTGTGTGAGTGGATTGATTAGAGGGTGAGAGTGTGTGTGTGTGGATTGATTGGAGGGTGAGAGTGTGTGTGTGTGTGGATTGAATAGGGGGTGAGAGTGTGTGTGTGTGGATTGATTGGAGGGTGAGAGTGTGTGTGTGTGTGGATTGAATAGGGGGTGAGAGTGTGTGTGTGTGGATTGATTAGAGGGTGAGTGTGTGTGTGGATTGATTAGAGGGTGAGAGTGTGTGTTTGTGGATTGATTAGGGGGTGAGAGTGTGTGTGTGTGGATTGATTAGAGGGTGAGAGTGTGTGTGTGTGGATTGATTAGGGGGTGAGAGTGTGTGTGTGTGGATTGATTAGAGGGTGAGAGTGTGTGTGTGGATTGATTAGAGGGTGAGAGTGTGTGTGTGGATTGATTAGAGGGTGAGAGTGTGTGTGTATGGATTGATTAGAGGGTGAGAGTGTGTGTGTGTGGATTGATTAGAGGGTGAGAGTGTGTGTGTGGATTGATTAGAGGGTGAGAGTGTGTGTGTGTGGATTGATTAGAGGGTGAGAGTGTGTGTGTGTGTGGATTGATTAGAGGGTGAGAGTGTGTGTGTGTGGATTGATTAGAGGGTGAAAGTGTGTGTGTGTGGATTGATTAGAGGGTGAGAGTGTGTGTGTGTGGATTGATTAGAGGGTGAGTGTGTGTGTGTGTGGATTGATTAGAGGGTGAGAGTGTGTGTGTGTGGATTGATTCGGGGGTGAGAGTGTGTGTTTGTGTGGATTGATTAGAGGGTGAGAGTGTGTGTGTGTGGATTGATTAGAGGGTGAGAGTGTGTGTGTGTGGATTGATTAGGGGGTGAGAGTGTGTGTGTGTGGATTGATTAGAGGGTGAGAGTGTGTGTGTGTGGATTGATTAGGGGGTGACTGTGTGTGTGTGTGGATTGATTAGAGGGTGAGTGTGTGTGTGTGGATTGATTAGAGGGTGAGAGTGTGTGTGTGTGGATTGATTAGAGGGTGAGAATGTGTGTTTGTCTGGATTGATTAGGGGGTGAGAGTGTGTGTGTGTGGATTGATTAGAGGGTGAGAGTGTGTGTGTGTGGATTGATTAGAGGGTGAGAGTGTGTGTGTGTGGATTGATTCGGGGGTGAGAGTGTGTGCGTGTGGATTGATTATTGTGTGAGAGTGTGTGAGTGTGGATTGATTAGAGGGTGTGTGTGTGTGTGTGTGGATTGATTAGAGGGTGAGAGTGTGTGTGTGTGGATTGATTAGAGGGTGAGTGTGTGTGTGGATTGACTAGAGGGTGAGAGTGTGTGCGTGTGGATTGATTAGGGGGTGAGAGTGTGTGTGTGTGTGGATTGATTAGAGGGTGAGAGTGTGTGTGTGTGGATTGATTAGAGGGTGAGTGTGTGTGTGTGGATTGATTAGGGGGTGAGAGTGTGTGTGTGTGGATTGAATAGGGGGTGAGAGTGTGTGTGTGGATTGATTAGAGGGTGAGTGTGTGTGTGTGTGGATTGATTAGAGGGTGAGAGTGTGTGTGTGTGGATTGATTAGAGGGTGAGAGTGTGTGTGTGTGGATTGATTAGAGGGTGAGTGTGTGTGTGTGGATTGATTAGGGGGTGAGAGTGTGTGTGTGTGGATTGAATAGGGGGTGAGAGTGTGTGTGTGGATTGATTAGAGGGTGAGAGTGTGTGTGTGTGGATTGATTAGAGGGTGAGTGTGTGTGTGGATTGACTAGAGGGTGAGTGTGTGTGTGTGTGGATTGATTAGAGGGTGAGAGTGTGTGTGTGTGGATTGATTAGAGGGTGAGAGTGTGTGTGTGTGGATTGATTAGAGAGTGAGTGTGTGTGTGTGTGGATTGATTAGAGGGTGAGAGTGTGTGTGTGTGGATTGATTAGAGGGTGAGAGTTTGTGTGTGTGGATTGATTAGAGGGTGAGTGTGTGTGTGGATTGACTAGAGGGTGAGTGTGTGTGTGTGTGGATTGATTAGAGGGTGAGAGTGTGTTTGTGTGTGGATTGATTAGAGGGTGAGAGTGTGTTTGTGTGGATTGAATAGGGGGTGAGAGTGTGTGTGTGGATTGATTAGAGGGTGAGTGTGTGTGTGTGTGGATTGATTAGAGGGTGAGAGTGTGTGTGTGTGGATTGATTAGAGGCTGAGTGTGTGTGTGGATTGTCTAGAGGGTGAGAGTGTGTGTGTGTGGATTGATTAGGGGGTGAGAGTGTGTGTGTGTGGATTGATTAGAGGGTGAGTGTGTGTGTGTGGATTGATTAGAGCTTGAGAGTGTGTGTGTGTGGATTGATTCGGCGGTGAGAGTGTGTGTTTGTGGATTGATTAGGGGGTGAGAGTGTGTGTGTGTGGATTGATTAGAGGGTGAGAGAGTGTGTGTGTGGATTGATTAGAGGGTGAGAGTGTGTGAGTGGATTGATTAGAGGGTGAGAGTGTGTGTGTGTGGATTGATTGGAGGGTGAGAGTGTGTGTGTGGATTGATTAGAGGGTGAGAGTGTGTGTGTGTGGATTGATTGGAGGGTGAGAGTGTGTGAGTGGATTGATTAGAGGGTGAGAGTGTGTGTGTGTGGATTGATTAGAGGGTGAGAGTGTGTGAGTGGATTGATTAGAGGGTGAGAGTGTGTGTGTGTGGATTGATTGGAGGGTGAGAGTGTGTGTGTGGATTGATTAGAGGGTGAGAGTGTGTGTGTGGATTGATTAGGGGGTGAGAGTGTGTGTGTGGATTGATTAGAGGGTGAGAGTGTGTGTGTGTGGATTGATTATGGGGTGAGAGTGTGTGTGTGTGGATTGATTAGAGGGTGAGAGTGTGTGTGTGGATTGATTAGAGGGTGAGAGTGTGTGTGTGTGTGGATTGAATAGGGGGTGAGAGTGTGTGTGTGTGGATTGATTAGAGGGTGAGTGTGTGTGTTTGTGGATTGATTAGAGGGTGAGAGTGTGTGTGTGGATTGATTAGAGTGTGAGAGTGTGTGTGTGTGGATTGATTAGAGGGTGAGAGTGTGTGTGTGTGGATTGATTAGGGGGTGAGAGTGTGTGTGTGTGGATTGATTAGAGGGTGAGTGTGTGTGTTTGTGGATTGATTAGAGGGTGAGAGTGTGTGTGTGGATTGATTAGAGGGTGAGAGTGTGTGTGTGTGTGGATTGAATAGGGGGTGAGAGTGTGTGTGTGTGGATTGATTAGAGGGTGAGTGTGTGTTTGGATTGATTAGAGGGTGAGAGTGTGTGTTTGTGGATTGATTAGGGGGTGAGAGTGTGTGTGTGTGGATTGATTAGAGGGTGAGTGTGTGTGTGTGGATTGATTAGAGCTTGAGAGTGTGTGTGTGTGGATTGATTCGGCGGTGAGAGTGTGTGTTTGTGGATTGATTAGGGGGTGAGAGTGTGTGTGTGTGGATTGATTAGAGGGTGAGAGAGTGTGTGTGTGGATTGATTAGAGGGTGAGAGTGTGTGAGTGGATTGATTAGAGGGTGAGAGTGTGTGTGTGTGGATTGATTAGAGGGTGAGAGTGTGTGTGTGTGGATTGATTGGAGGGTGAGAGTGTGTGTGTGGATTGATTAGAGGGTGAGAGTGTGTGTGTGGATTGATTAGGGGGTGAGAGTGTGTGTGTGGATTGATTAGAGGGTGAGAGTGTGTGTGTGGATTGATTAGGGGGTGAGAGTGTGTGTGTGTGGATTGATTAGAGGGTGAGTGTGTGTGTTTGTGGATTGATTAGAGGGTGAGAGTGTGTGTGTGGATTGATTAGAGGGTGAGAGTGTGTGTGTGTGTGGATTGAATAGGGGGTGAGAGTGTGTGTGTGTGGATTGATTAGAGGGTGAGAGTGTGTGTGTGGATTGATTAGGGGGTGAGAGTGTGTGTGTGTGGATTGATTAGAGGGTGAGAGTGTGTGTGTGTGGATTGATTGGAGGGTGAGAGTGTGTGTGTGGATTGATTAGAGGGTGAGAGTGTGTGTGTGGATTGATTAGGGGGTGAGAGTGTGTGTGTGGATTGATTAGAGGGTGAGAGTGTGTGTGTGGATTGATTAGGGGGTGAGAGTGTGTGTGTGTGGATTGATTAGAGGGTGAGTGTGTGTGTGTGTGGATTGATTGGAGGGTGAGAGTGTGTTTGTGGATTGATTAGAGGGTGAGAGTGTGTGTGTGGATTGATTAGAGGGTGAGAGTGTGTGTGTGTGTGGATTGAATAGGGGGTGAGAGTGTGTGTGTGTGGATTGATTAGAGGGTGAGAGTGTGTGTGTGGATTGATTAGGGGGTGAGAGTGTGTGTGTGTGGATTGATTAGAGGGTGAGTGTGTGTGTTTGTGGATTGATTAGAGGGTGAGAGTGTGTGTGTGGATTGATTAGAGGGTGAGAGTGTGTGTGTGTGTGTGGATTGAATAGGGGGTGAGAGTGTGTGTGTGTGGATTGATTAGAGGGTGAGAGTGTGTGTGCGTGTGGATTGATTATGGGGTGAGAGTGTGTGTGTGTGGATTGATTAGAGGGTGAGAGTGTGTGTGTGGATTGATTAGGGGGTGAGAGTGTGTGTGTGTGGATTGATTAGAGGGTGAGTGTGTGTGTTTGTGGATTGATTAGAGGGTGAGAGTGTGTGTGTGGATTGATTAGAGGGTGAGAGTGTGTGTGTGTGTGGATTGAATAGGGGGTGAGAGTGTGTGTGTGTGGATTGATTAGAGGGTGAGTGTGTGTGTGGATTGATTAGAGGGTGAGAGTGTGTGTTTGTGGATTGATTAGGGGGTGAGAGTGTGTGTGTGTGGATTGATTAGAGGGTGAGTGTGTGTGTGTGGATTGATTGGAGCTTGAGAGTGTGTGTGTGTGGATTGATTCGGCGGTGAGAGTGTGTGTTTGTGGATTGATTAGGGGGTGAGAGTGTGTGTGTGTGGATTGATTAGAGGGTGAGAGAGTGTGTGTGTGGATTGATTAGAGGGTGAGAGTGTGTGTGTGTGGATTGATTAGAGGGTGAGTGTGTGTGTGTGGATTGATTGGAGCTTGAGAGTGTGTGTGTGTGGATTGATTCGGCGGTGAGAGTGTGTGTTTGTGGATTGATTAGGGGGTGAGAGTGTGTGTGTGTGGATTGATTAGAGGGTGAGAGAGTGTGTGTGTGGATTGATTAGAGGGTGAGAGTGTGTGTGTGTGTGTGGATTGAATAGGGGGTGAGAGTGTGTGTGTGTGGATTGATTAGAGGGTGAGTGTGTGTGTGGATTGATTAGAGGGTGAGAGTGTGTGTTTGTGGATTGATTAGGGGGTGAGAGTGTGTGTGTGTGGATTGATTAGAGGGTGAGAGTGTGTGTGTGTGGATTGATTAGAGGGTGAGAGTGTGTGAGTGGATTGATTTGAGGGTGAGAGTGTGTGTGTGTGGATTGATTGGAGGGTGAGAGTGTGTGTGTGTGTGGATTGAATAGGGGGTGAGAGTGTGTGTGTGTGGATTGATTAGAGGGTGAGTGTGTGTGTGGATTGATTAGAGGGTGAGAGTGTGTGTTTGTGGATTGATTAGGGGGTGAGAGTGTGTGTGTGTGGATTGATTAGAGGGTGAGAGTGTGTGTGTGTGGATTGATTAGGGGGTGAGAGTGTGTGTGTGTGGATTGATTAGAGGGTGAGAGTGTGTGTGTGTGGATTGATTAGAGGGTGAGAGTGTGTGTGTGGATTGATTAGAGGGTGAGAGTGTGTGTGTGTGGATTGATTAGAGGGTGAGAGTGTGTGTGTGTGTGGATTGATTAGAGGTGAGAGTGTGTGTGTGTGGATTGATTAGAGGGTGAAAGTGTGTGTGTGTGGATTGATTAGAGGGTGAGAGTGTGTGTGTGTGGATTGATTAGAGGGTGAGTGTGTGTGTGTGTGGATTGATTAGAGGGTGAGAGTGTGTGTGTGTGGATTGATTAGAGGGTGAGAGTGTGTGTTGTGTGGATTGATTAGAGGGTGAGAGTGTGTGTTTGTGTGGATTGATTAGAGGGTGAGAGTGTGTGTGTGTGGATTGATTAGAGGGTGAGAGTGTGTGTGTGTGGATTGATTAGAGGGTGAGAGTGTGTGTGTGTGGATTGATTAGAGGGTGAGAGTGTGTGTGTGTGGATTGATTAGAGGGTGAGAGTGTGTGTGTGTGTGGATTGATTAGAGGGTGAGATGTGTGTTTGTCTGGATTGATTAGGGGGTGAGAGTGTGTGTGTGTGGATTGATTAGAGGGTGAGAGTGTGTGTGTGTGGATTGATTAGAGGGTGAGAGTGTGTGTGTGTGGATTGATTAGAGGGTGAGAGTGTGTGTGTGTGGATTGATTAGGGGGTGAGAGTGTGTGTGTGTGGATTGATTAGAGGGTGAGAGTGTGTGTGTGTGGATTGATTAGAGGGTGAGAGTGTGTGTGTGTGGATTGATTAGAGGGTGAGAGTGTGTGTGTGGATTGATTAGGGGGTGAGAGTGTGTGTGTGTGTGGATTGATTAGAGGGTGAGAGTGTGTGTGTGGATTGATTAGAGGGTGAGAGTGTGTGTGTGGATTGATTAGAGGGTGAGAGTGTGTGTGTGGATTGATTAGAGGGTGAGAGTGTGTGTGTGTGTGGATTGATTAGAGGGTGAGAGTGTGTGTGTGGATTGATTAGAGGGTGAGAGTGTGTGTGTGTGGATTGATTAGAGGGTGAGAGTGTGTGTGTGTGGATTGATTAGGGGGTGAGAGTGTGTGTGTGGTGGATTGATTAGGGGGTGAGTGTGTGTGTGTGTGGATTGATTAGAGGGTGAGAGTGTGTGTGTGTGGATTGATTAGAGGGTGAGAGTGTGTGTTTGTGGATTGATTAGGGGGTGAGAGTGTGTGTGTGTGGATTGATTAGAGGGTGAGAGTGTGTGTGTGTGGATTGATTAGAGGGTGAGTGTGTGTGTGTGTGGATTGATTAGAGGGTGAGAGTGTGTGTGTGTGGATTGATTAGAGGGTGAGAGTGTGTGTGTGGATTGATTAGAGGGTGAGAGTGTGTGTGTGGATTGATTAGGGGGTGAGGGTGTGTGTGTGTGTGGATTGAATAGGGGGTGAGAGTGTGTGTGTGTGGATTGATTAGAGGGTGAGTGTGTGTGTTTGTGGATTGATTAGAGGGTGAGAGTGTGTGTGTGGATTGATTAGAGGGTGAGAGTGTGTGTGTGTGTGGATTGAATAGGGGGTGAGAGTGTGTGTGTGTGGATTGATTAGAGGGTGAGTGTGTGTGTGGATTGATTAGAGGGTGAGAGTGTGTGTTTGTGGATTGATTAGGGGGTGAGAGTGTGTGTGTGTGGATTGATTAGGGGTGAGAGTGTGTGTGTGTGGATTGATTAGAGGGTGAGAGTGTGTGTGTGGATTGATTAGAGGGTGAGAGTGTGTGTGTGGATTGATTAGAGGGTGAGAGTGTGTGTGTGTGGATTGATTAGAGGGTGAGAGTGTGTGTGTGTGGATTGATTAGAGGGTGAAGAGTGTGTGTGTGTGGATTGATTAGAGGGTGAGAGTGTGTGTGTGTGGATTGATTAGAGGGTGAGTGTGTGTGTGTGTGGATTGATTAGAGGGTGAGAGTGTGTGTGTGTGGATTGATTAGAGGGTGAGAGTGTGTGTGTGTGTGGATTGAATAGGGGTGAGAGTGTGTGTGTGTGGATTGATTAGAGGGTGAGTGTGTGTGTGGATTGATTAGGGGTGAGAGTGTGTGTGTGTGGATTGATTAGAGGGTGAGAGTGTGTGTGTGTGTGGATTGAATAGGGGGTGAGAGTGTGTGTGTGTGGATTGATTAGAGGGTGAGTGTGTGTGTGGATTGATTAGGGGTGAGAGTGTGTGTGTGTGGATTGATTAGAGGGTGAGAGTGTGTGTGTGGATTGATTAAGGGTGAGAGTGTGTGTGTTTGGGATTGATTAGAGGGTGAGAGTGTGTGTGTGTGGATTGATTAGAGGGTGAAGTGTGTGTGTGTGGATTGATTAGAGGGTGAGAGTGTGTGTGTGTGGATTGATTAGAGGGTGAGAGTGTGTGTGTGTGGATTGATTAGAGGGTGAGAGTGTGTGTGTGTGGATTGATTCGGGGTGAGAGTGTGTGTTGTGTGGATTGATTAGAGGGTGAGAGTGTGTGTGTGTGGATTGATTAGAGGGTGAGAGGTGTGTGTGTGTGGATTGATTAGGGGGTGAGAGTGTGTGTGTGTGGATTGATTAGGGGTGAGTGTGTGTGTGTGGATTGATTAGAGGGTGAGTGTGTGTGTGTGGATTGATTAGAGGGTGAGAGTGTGTGTGTGTGGATTGATTAGAGGGTGAGATGTGTGTGTGTGGATTGATTAGAGGGTGAGAGTGTGTGTGTGTGGATTGATTAGAGGGTGAGAGTGTGTGTGTGGATTGATTAGAGGGTGAGAGTGTGTGTGTGTGGATTGATTAGAGGGTGAGAGTGTGTGTGTGTGGATTGATTAGGGGTGAGAGTGTGTGTGTGTGGATTGATTAGAGGGTGAGTGTGTGTGTGTGTGGATTGATTAGAGGGTGAGAGTGTGTGTGTGTGGATTGATTAGAGGGTGAGATGTGTGTGTGTGGATTGATTAGAGGGTGAGAGTGTGTGTGTGTGGATTGATTAGAGGGTGAGAGTGTGTGTGTGTGGATTGATTAGAGGGTGAGAGTGTGTGTGTGTGGATTGATTAGAGGGTGAGAGTGTGTGTGTGTGGATTGATTAGGGGTGAGAGTGTGTGTGTGTGGATTGATTAGAGGGTGAGAGTGTGTGTGTGTGGATTGATTAGAGGGTGAGAGTGTGTGTGTGTGGATTGATTAGAGGGTGAGAGTGTGTGTGTGTGGATTGATTAGAGGGTGAGAGTGTGTGTGTGTGGATTGATTAGAGGGTGAGAGTGTGTGTGTGTGGATTGATTAGAGGGTGAGAGTGTGTGTGTGTGGATTGATTAGAGGGTGAGAGTGTGTGTGTGTGGATTGATTAGGGGGTGAGAGTGTGTGTGTGTGGATTGATTAGAGGGTGAGAGTGTGTGTGTGTGGATTGATTAGAGGTGAGAGTGTGTGTGTGTGGATTGATTAGGGTGAGAGTGTGTGTGTGTGGATTGATTAGGGGGTGAGAGTGTGTGTGTGTGGATTGATTAGAGGGTGAGAGAGTGTGTGTGTGGATTGATTAGAGGGTGAGAGTGTGTGTGTGGATTGATTAGAGGGTGAGAGAGTGTGTGTGTGGATTGATTAGAGGGTGAGAGTGTGTGAGTGGATTGATTAGAGGGTGAGAGTGTGTGTGTGTGGATTGATTAGAGGGTGAGAGTGTGTGTGTGGATTGATTAGAGGGTGAGAGTGTGTGTGTGGATTGATTAGAGGGTGAGAGTGTGTGTGTGGATTGATTAGAGGGTGAGAGTGTGTGTGTGTGGATTGATTATGGGGTGAGAGTGTGTGTGTGTGGATTGATTAGAGGGTGAGAGTGTGTGTGTGGATTGATTAGGGGTGAGAGTGTGTGTGTGTGGATTGATTAGAGGGTGAGTGTGTGTGTTGTGGATTGATTAGAGGGTGAGAGTGTGTGTGTGTGGATTGATTAGAGGGTGAGTGTGTGTGTGGATTGATTAGAGGGTGAGAGTGTTTGTTTGTGGATTGATTAGGGGTGAGAGTGTGTGTGTGTGGATTGATTAGAGGGTGAGAGTGTGTGTGTGTGGATTGATTAGAGGGTGAGAGTGTGTGTGTGTGGATTGATTAGAGGGTGAGAGTGTGTGTGTGTGGATTGATTAGGGGTGAGAGTGTGTGTGTGTGGATTGATTAGAGGGTGAGAGTGTGTGTGTGGATTGATTAGAGGGTGAGAGTGTGTGTGTGTGGATTGATTAGGGGTGAGAGTGTGTGTGTGGATTGATTAGAGGGTGAGAGTGTGTGTGTGTGGATTGATTAGAGGGTGAGAGTGTGTGTGTGTGGATTGATTAGAGGGTGAGAGTGTGTGTGTGTGGATTGATTAGAGGGTGAGAGTGTGTGTGTGTGGATTGATTAGAGGGTGAGAGTGTGTGTGTGGATTGATTAGAGGGTGAGAGTGTGTGTGTGTGGATTGATTAGAGGGTGAGAGTGTGTGTGTGTGGATTGATTAGAGGGTGAGAGTGTGTGTGTGTGGATTGATTAGAGGGTGAGAGTGTGTGTGTGTGGATTGATTAGAGGGTGAGAGTGTGTGTGTGTGGATTGATTAGGAGGGTGAGAGTGTGTGTGTGTGGATTGATTAGAGGGTGAGAGTGTGTGTGTGTGGATTGATTAGAGGGTGAGAGTGTGTGTGTGTGGATTGATTAGAGGGTGAGAGTGTGTGTGTGTGGATTGATTAGAGGGTGAGAGTGTGTGTGTGTGGATTGATTAGAGGGTGAGAGTGTGTGTGTGTGGATTGATTAGAGGGTGAGAGTGTGTGTGTGTGGATTGATTAGAGGGTGAGAGTGTGTGTGTGTGGATTGATTAGAGGGTGAGAGTGTGTGTGTGTGGATTGATTAGAGGGTGAGAGTGTGTGTGTGTGGATTGATTAGAGGGTGAGAGTGTGTGTGTGTGGATTGATTAGGGGTGAGAGTGTGTGTGTGTGGATTGATTAGGGGTGAGTGTGTGTGTGTGGATTGATTAGAGGGTGAGAGTGTGTGTGTGTGGATTGATTAGAGGGTGAGAGTGTGTGTGTGTGGATTGATTAGAGGGTGAGAGTGTGTGTGTGTGGATTGATTAGAGGGTGAGAGTGTGTGTGTGTGGATTGATTAGAGGGTGAGAGTGTGTGTGTGTGGATTGATTAGAGGGTGAGAGTGTGTGTGTGGATTGATTAGAGGGTGAGAGTGTGTGTGTGTGGATTGATTAGAGGGTGAGAGTGTGTGTGTGTGGATTGATTAGGGGTGAGAGTGTGTGTGTGTGGATTGATTAGAGGGTGAGAGTGTGTGTGTGTGGATTGATTAGAGGGTGAGAGTGTGTGTGTGTGGATTGATTAGAGGGTGAGAGTGTGTGTGTGTGGATTGATTAGAGGGTGAGAGTGTGTGTGTGTGGATTGATTAGAGGGTGAGAGTGTGTGTGTGTGGATTGATTAGAGGGTGAGAGTGTGTGTGTGTGGATTGATTAGAGGGTGAGAGTGTGTGTGTGTGGATTGATTAGGGGGTGAGAGTGTGTGTGTGTGGATTGATTAGAGGGTGAGAGTGTGTGTGTGGATTGATTAGAGGGTGAGAGTGTGTGTGTGTGGATTGATTAGAGGGTGAGAGTGTGTGTGTGTGGATTGATTAGAGGTGAGAGTGTGTGTGTGTGGATTGATTAGAGGGTGAGAGTGTGTGTGTGTGGATTGATTAGAGGGTGAGAGTGTGTGTGTGTGGATTGATTAGAGGGTGAGAGTGTGTGTGTGTGGATTGATTAGAGGGTGAGAGTGTGTGTGTGTGGATTGATTAGAGGGTGAGAGTGTGTGTGTGTGGATTGATTAGAGGGTGAGAGTGTGTGTGTGTGGATTGATTAGAGGGTGAGAGTGTGTGTGTGTGGATTGATTAGAGGGTGAGTGTGTGTGTGTGGATTGATTAGAGGGTGAGAGTGTGTGTGTGTGGATTGATTAGAGGGTGAGAGTGTGTGTGTGTGGATTGATTAGAGGGTGAGAGTGTGTGTGTGTGGATTGATTAGAGGGTGAGAGTGTGTGTGTGTGGATTGATTAGAGGGTGAGAGTGTGTGTGTGTGGATTGATTAGAGGGTGAGAGTGTGTGTGTGTGGATTGATTAGAGGGTGAGAGTGTGTGTGTGTGGATTGATTAGGGGTGAGTGTGTGTGTGTGGATTGATTAGAGGGTGAGAGTGTGTGTGTGTGGATTGATTAGAGGGTGAGAGTGTGTGTGTGTGGATTGATTAGAGGGTGAGAGTGTGTGTGTGTGGATTGATTAGAGGGTGAGAGTGTGTGTGTGTGGATTGATTAGGGGTGAGAGTGTGTGTGTGTGGATTGATTAGAGGGTGAGAGTGTGTGTGTGTGGATTGATTAGGGGGAGAGTGTGTGTGTGTGGATTGATTAGAGGGTGAGAGTGTGTGTGTGATTGATTAGGGGTGAGAGTGTGTGTGTGGATTGATTAGGGGTGAGTGTGTGTGTGTGGATTGATTAGAGGGTGAGAGTGTGTGTGTGTGGATTGATTAGAGGGTGAGAGTGTGTGTGTGTGGATTGATTAGAGGGTGAGAGTGTGTGTGTGTGGATTGATTAGAGGGTGAGAGTGTGTGTGTGTGGATTGATTAGGGGTGAGAGTGTGTGTGTGGTGGATTGATTAGAGGGTGAGAGTGTGTGTGTGTGGATTGATTAGTGGTGAGAGTGTGTGTGTGTGGATTGATTAGAGGGTGAGAGTGTGTGTGTGTGGATTGATTAGAGGGTGAGAGTGTGTGTGTGGATTGATTAGAGGTTGAGAGTGTTGTGTGTGGTGGATTGATTAGAGGTGGAGTGTGTGTGTGTGGATTGATTAGAGGTGAGAGTGTGTGTGTGTGGATTA
>NW_027140236.1:0-28044 GCF_036365525.1 Heterodontus francisci
TGGGTAGGGGAGTGGGGTAGGAGTGTGGGGTAGGGGTGTGGGGTTGGGGTGTGGGGTTGGGGTGTGGGGTTGGGGTGTGGGGTTGGGGGTGTGGGGTAGGGGAGTGGGTTTAGGGGAGTGGGTTTAGGGGAGTGGGTTTAGGGGAGTAGGGTAGGGGAGTGGGGGATTGGATTGAGGTATGGCTGTGGGGTAGGGGAGTGGGGTGGTGGAGGGCAGTGATGAGGTGGAATGAAGGGGAGTGGCCTAGGGAGTGGAGGAGGGCAGTGCCGTAGGGGAGTTGGGGAGGGCAGTGCCGTTGGGGAGTTGGGGAGGGGAGGGCAGTGAGGAGGAGAAGGGGTGTAGGGGAGGTGAGTGGGGGAGGGAAGTGAGTTAGGGGAGTGGGGTAGGGGAGTGGGATGTAGAGTAGGATAGCGGTGTGGAGTCGGGGTGCGCAGTGAGGATGTGGAGGGAAGGGAAGAGGGGGAGTGGAGTGGTGGAGGTGTGTGATTTAGGCGAGTGGGGCAGGGGAGTGGGGCAGGGGAGTGGGACAGGGGAGTTGGGTAGTGGAGTTGGGTAGTGGAGCGCAGTGAGGAGGTGGAGGGAAGGGGAGAGAGGGAGGGGAGTGGGTGAGGTAAGTGGGGTAGGGGTGTTGGGTACTGGAGTGCAGTGAGAAGGTGGAGAGTACGTGAGTGGGGGCAGGGGAGTGGGGAGGGGAGTGGGGGAGGGGAGTGGGGGAGGGGAGTGGGGCAGAGTAGGGCACTGAGGAGGTGGAGGTAAGCGGAGTGGGGTAGGGGTATGGGGCAGTGGAGTGGGGGAGGGGAGTGGGGGCAGGGGAGTGGGGCAGGGGTGTGGGGGAGGGGAGTGGGGCAGGGGAGTGTGGTAGATTAGGGCACTGAGGAGGTGGAGGTAAGCGGAGTGGAGTAGGGGTGTGGGGCAGTGGAGTGGGGTAGGTTAGTGTGAGAGGGGAATGCGGGAGTGGGGGAGGGGGGTGGGGTATGGGAGTGGGGGAGTGGGGGAGGGGAGTGGGGGAGGGGAGTTGGGGAGGGGAGTTGGGGAGGGTAGTTGGGCAGGGTAGTTGGGCAGGGTAGTTGGGGGGAAGTGGAGGAGTGGAGTGGAGGTGGTGTGTGGGGGTGGGGTAGTGGGGTAGGGGAGTGGATATGGGGAGTGGAGATGGGGAGTGGGGGTGCAGAGTGTTGTCAGGGAGTTGGGTAGGGGAGGGCAGTGAGGAGTTGGAGGGGAGGGGAGTTGGGGAGGGGAGATGGAAAGGGAAGTGGGTAGGGGAGTCGGGGAGGGGAGTGGAGTGGGATAGGGGAGTGGATAGGGGAGTGGGATAGGGCAGTGGGATAGGTCAGTGGGATAGGTCAGTGGGATAGGTCAGTGGGATAGGGGAGTGGGATAGGGGAGTGGGATAGGGGAGTGGGATAGGGGAGTGGGATAGGGGAGTGGGATACGGAGTGGGATAGGGGAGTGGGGGAGGGGAGTGGGGGAGGGGCGTGGGGGAGGGGCGTGGGGGAGGGGGGAGGGGAGAGGGGCAGGGCCGTGGGGGAGGGGAGAGGGGAGGGGTGGGGGGAGGGGAGGGAGAGGGGGAGGGGTGGGGGGAGGGGAGTTGGGGAGGGGTGTTGGGGAGGGGTGTTGGGTGTTGGAGTGGTGGAAGGGAGTGGGGTAGGGGTGTGGGGTAGGGTGTGGGGTAGGGGTGTGGGGTAGGGGTGTGGGGTAGGGGTGTGGGGTAGGGGTGTGGGGTAGGGGTGTGGGGTAGGGGTGTGGGGTAGGGGTGTGGGGTAGGGTGTGGGGTAGGGGTGTGGGGTAGGGGTGTGGGGTAGGGGTGTGGGGTAGGGGTGTGGGGTTGGGGAGTGGGGTTGGGGAGTGGGGTTGGGGAGTGGGGTTGGGGAGTGGGGTTGGGGAGTGGGGTTGGGAGTGGGGTTGGGGAGTGGGGTTGGGGAGTGGGGTTGGGGTGTGGGTAGGGGAGTGGGGTAGGGGAGTGGTGTAGAGGAGTGGGTAGGGGAGTGGGGTAGGGGAGTGGGATAGGGGAGTGGGATAGGGGAGTGGGGGGTGGAGTGGGGGGTGGAGTGGGGTGGGGAGAGGGGTGGGGAGAGGGGCGTGGGAGGGGGGCGGGGGAGAGGGGCGGGGGAAGGGGGCGGGGGAGGGGGGCGGGGGAGAGGGGCAGGGGAGAGGGGTAGGGGAGAGGGGTAGGTTAGTGTGGGAGGGGAGTGGGGGAGGTGAGTGGGGGAGGGGGTGGGGGAGCGGGGGTGGGGGAGCGGGGGTGGGGAGCGGAGTGGGGGAGGGGCGTGGGGGAGGGGCGTGGGGGAGGGGCGTGGGGGAGGGGTCGTGGGGGCGTGGGGGGAGGGGCGTGGGGGAGGAGAGTGAGGTAGGGTTATGGGGAGGGGATTGAGGTAGTGGAATGGGGAGGGGAGTGGTGGAGGGGAATGGGTTGGGATACAGGGTCGGGGAGTGGAGATGGGGAGTGGGGGTACAGATTGGTGTCAGGGAGTTGGATAGGGAGGGCAGTGAGGAGATGGAGGGGAGGAGAGTTGGGGAGGGGAATTGGAGAGGGAGGTGGGGTAGGGGAGTCGGGGAGGGGAGTGGGAGAGGGGAGTCGGGGAGGGGAGTGGGGGAGGGGAGTGGGGGAGGGGAGTGGGGGAGGGGAGTGGGGGAGGGGAGTGGGGGAGGGGAGTGGGGGAGGGGAGTGGGGTGGGGGAGTGGGGTGGGGGAGTGGGGTGGGGGAGGGGAGTGGGGGAGGGGAGTGGGGGAGGGGAGTGGGGGAGGGGAGTGGGGGAGGGGAGTGGGGGAGGGGAGTGGGGGAGGGGAGTGGGGGAGGGGAGTGGGGGAAGGGAGTGGGGGAGGGGAGTGGGGGAAGGGAGTGGGGGAGGGGTGAGGGGGAGGGGAGTTGGGGAGTTGGAGTGGTGCAAGGGAGCGGGGCAGGGGGCGCGGGGTAGGGGGGCGCGGGGTAGGGGGCGCGCGGGGTAGGGGGGCGCGGGGTAGGGGTGGCGCGGGGTAGGGGTGGCGCGGGGTAGGGGTGGCGCGGGGTAGGGGTGGCGCGGGGTAGGGGGGCGCGGGGTAGGGGGGCGCGGGGTAGGGGGGCGCGGGGTAGGGGGGCGAGGGGTAGGGGGGCGCGGGGTAGGGGGGCGCGGGGTAGGGGGGCGCGGGGTAGGGGGCGCGGGTAGGGGGCGCGGGGTAGGGGGCGCGGGGTAGGGGGGCGCGGGGTAGGGGGGCGCGGGGTAGGGGGGCGCGGGGTAGGGGGGCGCGGGGTAGGGGGGCGCGGGGTAGGGGGCGCGGGTAGGGGGGCGCGGGGTAGGGGTGCGCGGGGTGGGGTGGCGGGTAGGGGGGGCGGGTAGGGGGGCGAGGTGGGGGGGACGGGGTAAAGGGGCGGGGTAGGGGGGGCGGGGGTGGGGAGTGGGGGAGGGGCGTGGTGGAGGGGAGTTGGGGCGGGGTGTGGGGAGGGGAGTGGGGTGTTGGAGTGGTGGAAGGGAGTGGGGTAGGGGAATGGTGTAGTGGAGTGGGGTAGGGGTGTGGGGTTGGGGTGTGGGGTAGGGGAGTGGGGTAGGGGAGTGGGGTAGGGGAGTGGGATAGGGGAGTGGGATAGGGGAGTGGGATAGGGAGTGGGATAGGGGAGTGGGATAGGGGAGTGGGATAGGGGAGTTGGATAGGAGAGTGGGGGTGTGGGATGGGGGAGTGGGGGGGAGTGGGGTGTGGAGTGGGGGGTGGAGTGGGGTGGGGAGAGGGGCGGGGGAGAGGGGCGGGGGAGAGGGGCGGGGGAGAGGGGGAGTGGGGGAGTGAGTGGGGGAGGTGAGTGGGGGAGGGGGTGGGGGGCGGGGGTGGGGGAGCGGGGGTGGGGGAGCGGGGGGGGGTGGGGGAGCGGGGTGGGGGAGCGGGGGTGGGGGAGCGGGGGTGGGGGAGCGGAGTGGGGGAGGGGCGTGGGGGAGGGGCGTGGGGGAGGGGCGTGGGGAGGTGCGTGGGGGAGGGGCGTGGTGGAGGGGAGTGGGGTTGGGGAGTGGGGTTGGGGAGTGGGGTTGGGGAGTGGGGTTGGGGAGTGGGATTGGGGAGTCGGGGAGGGTAGTAGTGTAGGGGATTGGCGGTGGGGAGTGGGGGAAGGGAGTGGGGATTGGTTGTGATGTAGGGGAGCGGGGGGAGTGGATTGGGGAGGGGAGTTAGCGAGTGGGGTGCGGGAGGGGAGTTAGTGAGTGGGGTGCGGGAGGGGAGTTGGGGAGGGGAGTTGGGGAGGGGAGTTGGGGAGGGGAATGGTGTAGGGGAGTGAGGGAAAGGAGTTGGGGAGGGGAGTTGGGGTAGGGGAGTGAGGGAGGGGTGTTGGGGAGGGGAGTTGGGGAGGGGAGTTGGGGAGGGGAGTTGGGGAGGGGAGTTGGGGAGGGGAGTTGGGGACTGGAGTGGGGGAGGGGAGAGAGGGAGTGGAGTGGGGGAGGGAGTTGGGGACTGGAGTGGAAGAGGGGAGTGGAGTATGGGAGTTGGTGAGGGAAGTGGGGGAGGAGTGTTGGGGAGGGGAGTGGGGTAGTCGGAGTGGGGTAGTCGGAGTGGGTAGTCGGAGTGGGGTAGTCGGAGTGGGGTAGTCGGAGTGGGGTAGTCGGAGTGGGGTAGTCGGAGTGGGGTGGGCGAGTGGGGTGGGCGAGTGGGGTGGGCGAGTGGGGTGGTCGAGTGGGGTGGTCGAGTGGGGTGGTCGAGTGGGGTGGTCGAGTGGGGTGGTCGAGTGGGGTGGTCGAGTGGGGTGGTCGAGTGGGGTGGTCGAGTGGGGTGGTCGAGTGGAGTGGTCGAGTGGGGTGGTCGAGTGGGGTGGTCGAGTGGGGTGGTCGAGTGGGGTGGTCGAGTGGGGGAGGGGAGTTGAGGCAGGGATTGGGGGAGCAGAGTGGTTGAGGGGAGTTGCAGAGAGGAGAGGGGGAGGGGTGTGGGGAAGAGGAATGGTGTGGGGAAGAGGAATGGGGAGGGCAGTGGGGGAGTCGGGGAACGTAGTTGCGGAGGGGACTTTGGTAGGGGCATGGGGGATGGGGGTGGGGAAGGGGAGTTGGGGACTGGAGTGGGGAGGGGAGTGGGGGAGTTGATTGCGGACGGGGAGTTGGGGAGGTGAGTGGGGGAGGGGAGTTGGGGACTGGAGTGGGGGAGGGGAGTGGGGTAGGGGAGTGTGGGAGAGGTGTTGAGGAGGGTGTGGGGGAGGGTAGTGGGGTAGGGGAGTGGGGGAGGGGTGTGGGGGTGGGGTGTGAGGGAGGGGTGTGAGGGAGGGGAGTGAGGGAGGGGAGTGAGGGAGGGGAATGGGTAGCGGAGGGGAGGTGGAGAGGAGTCGGTTGGGGAGTGGCGGAGGGGAGTTGGGGAGGGGAGTTGGGGAGGGTAGTAGTGGAGGGGATTGGGGAGTGGCTGAGGGGAGTTGGAGAGGGTAGTAGTGAAGGGTTTTGGGGGTGGGGAGTGAGGTAGGGGAGTGGGGATTGGTTGTGATGTAGGGGAGTGGGGGAGGGGAGTGGGGGAGGGGAGTGGGGGAGAGGAGTGGGGGAGGGGAGTGGGGGAGGGGAGTGGGGGAGGGGAGTGGGGGAGGGGAGTGGGGGAGGGGAGTGTGGTAGCGGAGGGCAGTGATGAGGTGCAGGGAAGCGGAGTGGGGGAGGGGAGGGGAGTTAGGAGATGCAGGGGAGGGGAGGGGAGTGGGTGAGGGGAGTGGGGAAGGGGAGTGAGGGAGGGTAGTTGGGGAGGGGGTGGGGTCGGGGTTTGGGGTAGAGGAGTGGGGGAGGGATGTGAGGGAGGGTAGTGGGGTAGGGTAGTGTGGTAGGGGAGTGGGGGAATGGGAGTGGGGGAGGGGAGTTGGGGAGGGGAGTGGAGGAGTGGAGTGGAGTGGAGGTGAGTGGGTTGGGGTAGTGGGGTAGGGGTGTGGAGATGGGGCGTGGAGATGGGGCGTGGAGATGGGGAGTGGAGATGGGGAGTGGAGATGGGGAGTGGAGATGGGGAGTGGAGATGGGGAGTGGAGATGGGGAGTGGAGATGGGGAGTGGGGGTTCAGAGTGGTGTCAGGGAGTTGGGTAGGGGAGGGCAGTGAGGAGATGGAGGGGAGTGGAGTCGGGGAGTGGAGTCGGGGAGTGGTGTCGGGGAGTGGAGTCGGGGAGGGGAGTCGGGGAGGGGAGTGGAGTGGGATAGGGGAGTGGAGTGGGATAGGGGAGTGGGATAGGGGAGCGGGGGAGGGGAGCGGGGGAGGGGAGCGGGGGAGGGGAGCGGGGGAGGGGAGCGGGGGAGGGGAGCGGGGGAGGGGAGCGGGGGAGGGGAGTGGGGGAGGGGTGAGGGGTGAGGGATGAGGGTGAGGGTGAGGGGTGAGGGGGAGGGATGAGGGTGAGGGTGAGGGTGAGGGGGAGGGGTGAGGGGGAGGGGTGAGGGGGAGGGGTGAGGGGGAGGGGAGTTGGGGCGGTGATTTGGGGAGGTGAGGTGGGGATGTGAGTGGGGTGTTGGTATGGTGGAAGGGAGTGGGGTATGGGAATGGTGTAGGGGAGTGGGGTTGGGGTTGGGGAGTCGTGCTGGGGAGTGGTGCTGGGGAGTGGGGTAGGGGAGTGGGGTAAGGGAGTGGGGTAGGGGAGTGGGATAGGGGAGTGGGATAGGGGAGTGGGGGGAGTGGGGGGTGGAGTGGGGCGGGGGAGAGGGGCGGGGGAGTGTGGGGGAGGGGTGTGGGGGAGGGGAGTGGGGGAGGGGAGTGGGGGAGGGGTGTGAGGGAGGGGTGTGAGGGAGGGGAGTGAGGGAGGGGAGTGAGGGAGGGGAGTGAGGGAGGGGAGTGAGGGAGGGGAGTGAGGGAGGGGAATGGGTAGCGGAGGGGGAGCGGGAGAGGAGTGGGTTGGGGAGTGGCGGAGGGGAGTTGGGGAGGGGATTGGGGAGTGGCTGAGGGGAGTTGGGGAGGGTAGTAGTGAAGGGATTTGGGGGTGCGGAGTGGGGTAGGGGAGTGGGGATTGGTTGTGATGTAGGGGAGTGGGGGAGGGGAGTGGGGGAGGGGAGTGGGGGAGGGGAGTGGGGGAGGGGAGTGGGGGAGGGGAGTGGGGGAGGGGAGTGGGGGATCGGAGTGTGATAGCGGAGGGCAGTGAGGAGGTGCAGGGAAGCGAAGTGGGGGAGGGGAGGGGAGTGAGGAGATTCAGTGGAGGGGAGGGGAGTGGGGGAGGGGAGTGGGGAAGGGGAATGAGGGAGGGTAGTTGGGGAGGGGGTGGGGTCGGGGAGTGGGGGAGGGATGTGAGGGAGGGATGTGAGGGAGGGATGTGAGGGAGGGATGTGAGGGAGGGATGTGAGGGAGGAATGTGAGGGAGGAATGTGAGGGAGGAATGTATGGGAGGAATGTATGGGAGGAATGTGAGGCAGGGGAGTGGGGCAGGGGAGTGGGGCAGGGGAGTGGGGCAGGGGAGTGGGGCAGGGGAGTGGGGCAGGGGAGTGGGGCAGGGGAGTGGGGTAGGGGAGTGGGGTCAGGGTGGGCAGTGAAGAGGTGCTGGGAAGCGGAGAGGTGGACGGGAGTGGGGGGGAGGTGAGTGGGGGAGGGGTGGGGTATGGGAGTGGGGTAGGGGGATGGGGAAGGGGAATGGGATAGTGGAGATGGGGCGGGGAGTGAGTTAGGGGAGTGGAGTAGGGGTGCGCAGTGAGGAGGTGGCGGGAAGGGGAGTGGGGGAGGGGTGTGGGGTAGGGGAATGGGGTCGGGGATTGGGGTGGGGTAGGGAGTGCGGTAGGTGAGAGGGAGAGGGTAGTGGGGGATGGGAGTGTGGTAGCGGAGGGCAGTGAGGAGGTGCAGGGAAGCGGAATGGGGTAAGGAAGGGGAGTGGGGAGTGGGGGAGGGGAGTGATGCAGCACAGTGGGGGAGGGGAGTGATGCAGCACAGTGTGGGAGGGGTGTGGGGTAGGGGATTGAGGGAGGGGAGTGCAGTGAGGAGGTGGAGGGAAGGGAAATGGGGAGTTGTGAGCGGGAGTGGGGACGCTGAGTGGGGACTGAGAGTGGGGACGGGGAGTGGGGACGCTGAGTGGGGACGCTGAGTGGGGACGCTGAGTGGGGACGCTGAGTGGGGACGCTGAGTGGGGACGCTGAGTGGGGACGCTGAGTGGGGACGCTGAGTGGGGACGCTGAGTGGGGACGCTGAGTGGGGACGCTGAGTGGGGACGCTGAGTGGGGACGCTGAGTGGGGACGCTGAGTGGGGACGCGGAGTGGGGACGCGGAGTGGGGACGCGGAGTGGGGACGCGGAGTGGGGACGCGGAGTGGGGACGCGGAGTGGGGACGGGGAGTGGGGACGGGGAGTGGGGACGGGGAGTGGGGACGGGGAGTGGGGACGGGGAGTGGGGACGGGGAGTGGGGACGGGGAGTGGGGACGGGGAGTGGGGACGGGGAGTGGGGACGGGGAGTGGGGACGGGGAGTGGGGACGGGGAGTGGGGAAGGGGAGTGGGGAAGGGGAGTGGGGAAGGGGAGTGGGGAAGGGGAGTGGGGAAGGGGAGTGGGGAAGGGGAGTGGGGAAGGGGAGTGGGGAAGGGGAGTGAGGGAGGGGAGTTGGGGAGGGGGTGGGGTCGGGGTTTGGGGTAGGGGAGTGGGGGAGGGATGTGAGGGAGGGATGTGAGGGAGGGATGTGAGGGAGGAATGTGAGGGAGGGGAGTGGGGTACGGGAGTGGGGTAGGGGAGTGGAGTAGGGGAGTGGGGCAGGGGAGTGGGGCAGGGGAGTGGGGCAGGGGAGTGGGGCAGGGAGTGGGGCAGGGGAGTGGGGCAGGGGTGTGGGGCAGGGGAGTGGGGCAGGGGAGTGGGGCAGGGGAGTGGGGCAGGGGAGTGGGGCAGGGGAGTGGGGCAGGGGAGTGGGGCAGGGGAGTGGGGCAGGGGAGTGGGGCAGGGGAGTGGGGCAGGGGAGTGGGGCAGGGGAGTGGGGCAGGGGAGTGGGGCAGGGGAGTGGGACAGGGGAGTGGGACAGGGGAGTGGGACAGGGGAGTGGGACAGGGGAGTGGGACAGGGGAGTGGGACAGGGGAGTGGGACAGGGGAGTGGGGCAGGGGAGTGGGGCAGGGGAGTGGGGAAGGGGAGTGGGGAAGGGGAGTGGGGAAGGGGAGTGGGGAAGGGGAGTGTGGTCAGGGTGGGCAGTGAAGAGGTGCTGGGAAGCGGAGAGGTGGACGGGAGTGGTGGGTAGGTGAGTGGGGGAGGGGTGGGTTATGGGAGTGGGGTAGGGGAATGGGGAAGGGGAATGGGGTAGTGGAGATGGGGCGGGGAGTGGGGTAGTGGTGCGCAGTGAGGAGGTGGCGGGAAGGGGAGTGGGGGAGGGGTGTGGGGTAGGAGAGTAGGGAGCGGAGTGGGGAAGGGGAATGGTGTCGGGGATTGGTGTGCGGTAGGGAGTGCGGTAGGTGAGAGGGAGAGGGTAGTGGGGGATGGGAGTGTGGTAGCGGAGGGCAGTGAGGAGGTGCAGGGAAGCGGAGTGGAGTAAGGAAGCGGAGTGGGGAGTGGGGGAGGGGAGTGATGCAGCACAGTGGGGGAGGGATGTGTGGCAGGGGATTGAGGGAGGGGAGTGCAGTGAGGAGGTGGAGGGAAGGGAAATGGGGAGTGGTGACGCTGAGTGGGGACTGAGAGTGGGGACTGAGAGTGGGGACTGAGAGTGGGGACTGAGAGTGGGGACTGAGAGTGGGGACTGAGAGTGGGGACTGAGAGTGGGGACTGAGAGTGGGGACTGAGAGTGGGGACTGAGAGTGGGGACTGAGAGTGGGGACTGAGAGTGGGGACGCTGAGTGGGGACGCTGAGTGGGGACGCTGAGTGGGGACGCTGAGTGGGGACGCTGAGTGGGGACGCTGAGTGGGGACGCTGAGTGGGGACGCTGAGTGGGGACGCTGAGTGGGGACGCTGAGTGGGGACGCTGAGTGGGGACGGGGGGTGGGGACGGGGGGTGGGGACGCTGAGTGGGGACGGGGGGTGGGGACGGGGGGTGGGGACGGGGGGTGGGGACGGGGGGTGGGGAGGGGGGGTGGGGAGGGGGGGGTGGGGACGGGGGGTGGGGACGGGGAGTGGGGACGGGGAGTGGGGACGGGGAGAGGGGACGGGGAGAGGGGACGGGGAGAGGGGACGGGGAGAGGGGACGGGGAGAGGGGACGGGGAGAGGGGACGGGGAGAGGGGACGGGGAGAGGGGACGTTGAAAGGGGACGTTGAAAGGGGACGTTGAGTGGGGACGTTGAGTGGGGACGTTGAGTGGGGACGTTGAGTGGGGACGTTGAGTGGGGACGTTGAGTGGGGTCGTTGAGTGGGGTCGTTGAGTGGGGTCGTTGAGTGGGGTCGTTGAGTGGGGTCGGGGAGTGGGGACGGGGAGTGGGGACGGGGAGTGGGGACGGGGAGTGGGGACGGGGAGTGGGGACGGGGAGTGGGGACGGGGAGTGGGGAGCGGTGACGGTGAGCGGGGACGGTGAGCGGGGACGGTGAGCGGGGACGGTGAGCGGGGACGGTGAGCGGGGACGGAGAGTGAGGACGGGGAGCGGGGTCGGGGAGCGGGGACAGGGACCGGGGACGGGGAGCTGGGAGCGTGGACGGGGAGCGGGGATGGTGAGCGGGGACAGTGAGCGGGGACGGAGAGCGAGGACGGGGAGCGGGGTCGGGGAGCGGGGACGGGGAGCGAGGACGGGGAGCAAGGACGGGGAGCAAGGACGGGGAGCGGGGTCGGGGAGCGGGGACGGGTAGCGGGGACGGGGAGCGGGGACGGGGAGCGGGGACGGAGAGCCAGGACGGGGAGCCAGGACAGGGAAAGGGGACGGGTAGCGGGGACGGGGAGCGGGGACGGGGAGCGGGGACGGGGAGCGGGGACGGGGAGCGGGGACGGGGAGCGGGGACGGGGAGCGGGGACGGGGAGCGGGGACGGGGAGCGGGGACGGGGAGCGGGGACGGGGAGCGGGGACGATGAGCGTGGACGGAGTGCGGGGACGGAGAGCGAGGACAGGGAGCGGGGTCGGGGAGCGGGGACGGGGAGCGGGGACGGGGAGCGGGGACGGGGAGCGGGGACGGGGAGCGGGGACGGGGAGCGGGGTCGGGGAGCGGGGTCGGTGAGCGGCGACGGTGAGTGGGGACGGGGAGTGGGGACGGGGAGTGGGGACGGGGAGTGGGGACGGGGAGTGGCTACATTGAGTGGGGACGGGGAGTGGGGACGGGGAGTGGGGACGGGGAGAGGGGACGGGGAGAGGGGACGGGGAGAGGGGACGGGGAGAGGGGACGGGGAGAGGGGACGGGGAGAGGGGACGGGGAGAGGGGACGGGGAGAGGGGACGCCGAGAGGGGACGCCGAGAGGGGACGCCGAGAGGGGACGCCGAGAGGGGACGCAGAGTGGGGACGGTGAGTGGGGACGGTGAGTGGGGACGGTGAGTGGGGACGGTGAGTGGGGAGGGGGAGTGGGGAGGGGGAGTGGGGAGGGGGAGTGGGGAGGGGGAGTGGGGAGGGGGAGTGGGGAGGGGGAGTGGGGAGGGGGAGTGGGGAGGTTGAGTGGGGAGGTTGAGTGGGGAGGTTGAGTGGGGAGGTTGAGTGGGGAGGGGGAGTGGGGAGGGGGAGTGGGGAGGGGGAGTGGGGAGGGGGAGTGGGGAGGGGGAGTGGGGCGGGGGAGTGGGGAGGGGGAGTGGGGCAGGGGAGTGGGGCAGGGGAGTGGGACAGGGGAGTGGGACAGGGGAGTGGGACAGGGGAGTGGGACAGGGGAGTGGGACAGGGGAGTGGGACAGGGGAGTGGGACAGGGGAGTGGGACAGGGGAGTGGGACAGGGGAGTGGGGCAGGGGAGTGGGGCAGGGGAGTGGGGAAGGGGAGTGGGGAAGGGGAGTGGGGAAGGGGAGTGGGGAAGGGGAGTGGGGAAGGGGAGTGTGGTCAGGGTGGGCAGTGAAGAGGTGCTGGGAAGCGGAGAGGTGGACGGGAGTGGTGGGTAGGTGAGTGGGGGAGGGGTGGGTTATGGGAGTGGGGTAGGGGAATGGGGAAGGGGAATGGGGTAGTGGAGATGGGGCGGGGAGTGGGGTAGTGGTGCGCAGTGAGGAGGTGGCGGGAAGGGGAGTGGGGGAGGGGTGTGGGGTAGGAGAGTAGGGAGCGGAGTGGGGAAGGGGAATGGTGTCGGGGATTGGTGTGCGGTAGGGAGTGCGGTAGGTGAGAGGGAGAGGGTAGTGGGGGATGGGAGTGTGGTAGCGGAGGGCAGTGAGGAGGTGCAGGGAAGCGGAGTGGGGTAAGGAAGCGGAGTGGGGAGTGGGGGAGGGGAGTGATGCAGCACAGTGGGGGAGGGATGTGTGGCAGGGGATTGAGGGAGGGGAGTGCAGTGAGGAGGTGGAGGGAAGGGAAATGGGGAGTGGTGACGCTGAGTGGGGACGCTGGGTGGGGACGCTGGGTGGGGACGCTGGGTGGGGACGCTGGGTGGGGACGCTGGGTGGGGACGGGGGGTGGGGACGGGGGGTGGGGACGGGAGGTGGGGACGGGGGGTGGGGAGGGGGGGTGGGGAGGGGGGGTGGGGACGGAGGGTGGGGACGGGGAGTGGGGACGGGGAGTGGGGACGGGGAGAGGGGACGGGGAGAGGGGACGGGGAGAGGGGACGGGGAGAGGGGACGGGGAGTGGGGACGGGGAGAGGGGACGGGGAGAGGGGACGGGGAGTGGGGACGGGGAGAGGGGACGGGGAGAGGGGACGGGGAGAGGGGACGGGGAGAGGGGACGTTGAAAGGGGACGTTGAGTGGGGACGTTGAGTGGGGACGTTGAGTGGGGACGTTGAGTGGGGACGTTGAGTGGGGACGTTGAGTGGGGACGTTGAGTGGGGACGTTGAGTGGGGACGTTGAGTGGGGACGTTGAGTGGGGACGTTGAGTGGGGACGTTGAGTGGGGACGTTGAGTGGGGTCGTTGAGTGGGGTCGTTGAGTGGGGTCGGGGAGTGGGGACGGGGAGTGGGGACGGGGAGTGGGGAGCGGAGACGGTGAGCGGGGACGGTGAGCGGGGACGGTGAGCGGGGACGGTGAGCGGGGACGGTGAGCGGGGACGGTGAGCGGGGACGGAGAGTGAGGACGGGGAGCGGGGTCGGGGAGCGGGGACGGGGACCGGGGACGGTGAGCTGGGAGCGTGGACGGGGAGCGGGGACGGTGAGCGGGGACGGTGAGCGGGGACGGAGAGCGAGGACGGGGAGCGGGGTCGGGGAGCAGGGACGGGGAGCGAGGACGGGGAGCAGGGACGGGGAGCGGGGTCGGGGAGCGGGGACGGGTAGCGGGGACGGGGAGCGGGGACGGGGATCGGGGACGGAGAGCCAGGACGGGGAGCCAGGACGGAGAGCCGGGACGGGGAAAGGGGACGGGGAGCGGGGACGGGGAGCGGGGACGGGGAGAGGGGACGGGGAGCGGGGACGGGGAGCGGGGACGGGGAGCGGGGACGGGGAGCGGGGAGGGGGAGCGGGGAGGGGGAGTGGGGAGGGGGAGTGGGGAGGGGGAGTGGGGAGGTTGAGTGGGGAGGTTGAGTGGGGAGGGGGAGTGGGGACGGGGAGTGGGGAGTGGGGACGGGGCGCGGGGACGGGGCGCGGGGACGGGGCGCGGGGACGGGGCGCGGGGACGGGGCGCGGGGGACGGGGCGCGGGGACGGGGCGCGGGGACGGGGCGCGGGGACGGGGCGCGGGGACGGGGCGCGGGGACGGGGCGCGGGGACGGGGCGCGGGGACGGGGCGCGGGGACGGGGCGCGGGGACGGGGCGCGGGGACGGGGCGCGGGGACGGGGCGCGGGGACGGGGCGCGGGGACGGGGCGCGGGGACGGGGCGCGGGGACGGGGCGCGGGGACGGGGCGCGGGGACGGGGCGCGGGGACGGGGCGCGGGGACGGGGCGCGGGGACGGGGCGCGGGGACGGGGCGCGGGGACGGGGCGCGGGGACGGGGCGCGGGGAAGGGGCGCGGGGACGGGGCGCGGGGACGGGGCGCGGGGAAGGGGCGCGGGGACGGGGCGCGGGGACGGGGCGCGGGGACGGGGCGCGGGACGGGGCGCGGGGACGGGGCGCGGGGACGGGGCGCGGGGACGGGGCGCGGGGACGGGGCGCGGGGACGGGGCGCGGGGACGGGGCGCGGGGACGGGGCGCGGGGACGGGGAGCGGGGACGGGGCGCGGGGACGGGGCGCGGGGACGGGGCGCGGATACGGGGAGCGGATACGGGGAGCGGATACGGGGAGCGGGGACGGGGAGCGGGGACGGGGAGTGAGGACGGGGAGTGGATACGGGGAGTGGGGACGGGGAGAGGGGACGGGGAGAGGGGACGGGACGAGGGGACGGGACGAGGGAACGGGGCGCGGGGACGGGGCGCGGGGACGGGGCGCGGATACGGGGAGCGGATACGGGGAGCGGATACGGGGAGCGGGGACGGGGAGTGGGGACGGGGAGTGAGGACGGGGAGTGGATACGGGGAGTGGGGACGGGGAGTGGGGACGGGGAGTGGGGACGGGGAGTGGGGACTGGGAGTGGATACGTGGAGTGGGGACGGGGCGTGGGGACGGGGCGTGGGGACGGGGCGTGGGGACGGGGCGTGGGGACGGGGCGTGGGGACGGGGCGTGGGGACGGGGCGTGGGGACGGGGCGTGGGGACGGGGCGTGGGGACGGGGCGTGGGGACGGGGCGTGGGGACGGGGAGTGGGGACGGGGAGTGGGGACGGGGAGTGGGGACTGGGAGTGGATACGTGGAGTGGGGACGGGGCGTGGGGACGGGGCGTGGGGACGGGGCGTGGGGACGGGGCGTGGGGACGGGGCGTGGGGACGGGGCGTGGGGACGGGGAGTGGGGACGGGGAGTGGGGACGGGGAGTGGGGACGGGGAGTGGGGACGGTGAGTGGGGACGGTGAGTGGGGACGGTGAGTGGGGACGGGGAGAGGGGACGCGGAGAGGGGACGCGGAGAGGGGACGCGGAGAGGGGACGGGGAGTGGGGACGGGGAGTGGGGACGGGGAGTGGGGACGGGGAGAGGGGACGGGGAGAGGGGACGGGGAGAGGGGACGGGGAGAGGGGACGGGGAGTGGGGACGGGGAGTGGGGACGGGGAGAGGGGACGGGGAGAGGGGACGGGGAGTGGGGACGGGGAGTGGGGACGGGGAGAGGGGACGGGGAGTGGGGACGGGGAGACTGGACGGGGAGAGGGGACGGGGAGAGGGGACGGGGAGAGGGGACGGGGAGAGGGGACGGGGAGAGGGGACGGGGAGAGGGGACGGGGAGCGTGGACGGGGAGCGGGGACGGTGAGCTGGAACGAGGAGTGGGAACGAGGAGTGGGGACGAGGAGTGGGGACGGGCAGTAGGGACGGAGAGTGGGGCCAGTGAGTGGCGACACTGAGTGGGGACGGGGAGTGGGGATGGGAAGTGGGGACGGGGAGTAGGGACGGGGAGTGGATACGGGGAGTGGATACGGGGAGTGGATACGGGGAGTGGATACGGGGAATGGGGACGGGGAATGGGGACGGGGAATGGGGACGGGGAATGGGGACGGGGAATGGGGACGGGGAATGGGGACGGGGAATGGGGACGGGGAGTGGCTAGGGGGAGTGGGGACGGGGAGTGGGGACGGGGAATGGGGACGGGGAGGGGGGACGGGCAGTGGGGAATGGCAGTGGCTACATTGATTGGGTACGGGGAGTGGGGAATGTGAGTGGGGAATGTGAGTGGGGACGGGGAGTGGGGAATGTGAGAGGTTGGACGGGGAGTGGGGACGGTGAGTGGGGACGGTGAGTGGGGACGGGGAGAGGGGACGGGGAGAGGGGACGCGGAGAGGGGACGCGGAGAGGGGACGGGGAGTGGGGACGGGGAGTGGGGACGGGGAGTGGGGACGGGGAGAGGGGACGGGGAGAGGGGACGGGGAGAGGGGACGGGGAGAGGGGACGGGGAGAGGGGACGGGGAGAGGGGACGGGGAGAGGGGACGGGGAGAGGTGACGGGGAGAGGGGACGGGGAGAGGGGACGGGGAGTGGGGACGGGGAGTGGGGACGGGGAGAGGGGACGGGGAGAGGGGACGGGGAGAGGGGACGGGGAGAGGGGACGGGGAGTGGGGACGGGGAGTGGGGACGGGGAGTGGGGACGGGGAGAGGGGACGGGGAGTGGGGACGGGGAGAGGGGACGGGGAGAGGGGACGGGGAGAGGGGACGGGGAGAGGGGACGGGGAGACTGGACGGGGAGACTGGACGGGGAGACTGGACGGGGAGACTGGACGGGGAGACTGGACGGGGAGACTGGACGGGGAGAGGGGACGGGGAGAGGGGACGGGGAGAGGGGACGGGGAGCGTGGACGGGGAGCGGGGACGGTGAGCTGGAACGAGGAGTGGGAACGAGGAGTGGGGACGAGGAGTGGGGACGGGCAGTGGGGACGGAGAGTGGGGCCAGTGAGTGGCGACACTGAGTGGGGACGGGGAGTGGGGATGGGAAGTGGGGACGGGGAGTAGGGACGGGGAGTGGATACGGGGAGTGGATACGGGGAGTGGATACGGGGAGTGGATACGGGGAATGGGGACGGGGAATGGGGACGGGGAATGGGGACGGGGAATGGGGACGGGGAATGGGGACGGGGAATGGGGACGGGGAATGGGGACGGGGAGTGGATAGGGGGAGTGGGGACGGGGAGTGGGGACGGGGACTGGGGACGGGGAGTGCGGACCGGGAGTGGGGACGGGGAGTGCGGACGGGGAGTGGGGACGGGGAGAGGGGACGGGGAGAGGGGACGGGGAGAGGGGACGGGGAGAGGGGACGGGGAGAGGGGACGGAGAGTGGGGACGGTGAGTGGGGACGGTGAGTGGGGACGGTGAGTGGGGACGGTGAGTGGGGACGGTGAGATGCGACGGTGAGTGGGGACGGGGAGTGGGGACGGGGAGTGGGGACGGGGAGTGGGGACGGGGAGTGGGGACGGGGAGTGGGGACGGGGAGTGGGTACGGGGAGTGGGGACGGGGAGTGGGGACGGGGAGTGGGGACGGGGAGTGGGGACGGGGAGTGGGGACGGGGAGTGGGGACGGGGAGTGGGGACGTGGAGTGGGGACGGTGAGAGGGGACGGTGAGAGGGGACGGTGAGAGGGGACGGGGAGCGGGGACGGGGAGCGGGTCGGGGAGCGGGGACGGGGTGCGGGGACAGGGAGCGGGAACGAGGAGGGGGGACGGGCAGTGGGGAATGGCAGTGGCTACATTGAGTGGGTACGGGGAGTGGGGAATGTGAGTGGGGAATGTGAGTGGGGAATGTGAGTGGGGAATGTGAGTGGGGACGGGGAGTGGGGAATGTGAGAGGTTGGACGGGGAGTGGGGACGGGGAGTGGGGACGGGGAGTGGGGACGGGGAGTGGGGACGGGGAGTGGGGACGGGGAGTGGGGACGGGGAGTGGGGACGGGGAGTGGGGACGGGGAGTGGGGACGGGGAGTGGGGACGGGGAGTGGCTACATTGAGTGGGGACGGGGAGTGGGGACGGGGAGTGGGGACGGGGAGAGGGGACGGGGAGAGGGGACGGGGAGAGGGGACGGGGAGAGGGGACGGGGAGAGGGGACGGGGAGAGGGGACGGGGAGCGGGTCGGGGAGCGGGGACGGGGAGCGGGGACAGGGAGCGGGAACGAGGAGCGGGGACGGGCAGCGGGGACGGGCAGCGGGGACGGGCAGTGGCTACATTGAGTGGGGAATGTGAGTGGGGAAAGTGAGTGGGGAAAGTGAGTGGGGAATGTGAGTGGGGACGGGGAGTGGGGACGGGGAGTGGGGACGGGGAGTGGGGACGGGGAGTGGGGACGGGGAGTGGGGACGGGGAGTGGGGAAAGTGAGTGGGGAAAGTGAGTGGGGAAAGTGAGTGGGGAAAGTGAGTGGGGAAAGTGAGTGGGGAAAGTGAGTGGGGAAAGTGAGTGGGGAAGGGGAGAGGGGACGGGGAGAGGGGACGGGGAGAGGGGACGGGGAGTGGGGACGGGGAGTGGGGACGGGGAGTGGGGACGGGGAGTGGGGACGGGGAGTGGGGACGGGGAGTGGGGACGGGGAGTGGGGACGGGGAGTGGGGACGGGGAGTGGGGACGGGGAGTGGGGACGGGGAGTGGGGACGGGGAGTGGGGACGGGGAGTGGGGACGGGGAGTGGGGACGGGGAGTGGGGACGGGGAGTGGGGACGGGGAGTGGGACGGGGAGTGGATACGGGGAGTGGGGACAGTGAGAGGGGACGGAGAGTGGGGACGGTGAGTGGCGACGGTGAGTGGCGACGGTGAGTGGGGACGGTGAGTGGGGACGGTGAGTGGCGACGGTGAGTGGCGACGGTGAGTGGCGACGGTGAGTGGCGACGGGGAGTGGCGACGGGGAGTGGGGACGGGGAGTGGGGACGGGGAGTGGGGACGGGGAGTGGGGACGGGGAGTGGGGACGGGGAGTGGGGACGGGGAGTGGGGACGAGGAGTGGGGACGGGGAGTGGCTACATGGAGTGGGGACGGTGAGTTGGGACGGGGAGTGGGGACGGGGAGCGGGGATGGGGAGCGGGGACGGGGAGCGGGGACGGGGAGCGGGGACGGGGAGCGGGGACGGGGAGCGGGGACGGGGCGCTGGGACGGGGCGCTGGGACGGGGCGCGGGGAAGGGGCGCGGGGACGGGGAGCGGGGACGGGGCGCGGATACGGGGAGTGGATACGGGGAGTGGGGACGGGGAGTGGGGACGGGGAGTGGGGACGGGGAGTGGGGACGGGGAGTGGGGACGGGGAGAGGGGACGGGACGAGGGGACGGGACGAGGGAACGGGGAGTGGGGACGGGGAGTGGGGACTGGGAGTGGATACGTGGAGTGGGGACGGGGCGTGGGGACGGGGCGTGGGGACGGGGCGTGGGGACGGGGCGTGGGGACGGGGAGTGGGGACGGGGCGCGGGGACGGGGCGCGGGGAGGGGGCGCGGGGACGGGGCGCGGGGAAGGGGCGCGGGGACGGGGCGCGGGGACGGGGCGCGGGGACGGGGCGCGGGGACGGGGCGCGGGGACGGGGCGCGGGGACGGGGCGCGGGGACGGGGCGCGGGGACGGGGCGCGGGGACGGGGCGCGGGGACGGGGCGCGGGGACGGGGCGCGGGGACGGGGCGCGGGGACGGGGCGCGGATACGGGGAGTGGATACGGGGAGTGGATACGGGGAGTGGGGACGGGGAGTGGGGACGGGGAGTGGGGACGGGGAGTGAGGACGGGGAGTGGATACGGGGAGTGGGGACGGGGAGAGGGGACGGGGAGTGGGGACGGGGAGTGGGGACGGGGAGAGGGGACGGGACGAGGGGACGGGACGAGGGAACGGGGAGTGGGGACGGGGAGTGGGGACGGGGAGTGGGGACTGGGAGTGGATACGTGGAGTGGGGACGGGGCGTGGGGACGGGGCGTGGGGACGGGGAGTGGGGACGGGGAGAGGGGACGGGGAGAGGGGACGGGGAGAGGGGACGGGGAGAGGGGACGGGGAGAGGGGACGGAGAGTGGGGACGGTGAGTGGGGACGGTGAGTGGGGACGGTGAGTGGGGACGGTGAGATGCGACGGTGAGTGGGGACGGGGAGTGGGGACGGGGAGTGGGTACGGGGAGTGGGTACGGGGAGTGGGGACGGGGAGTGGGGACGGGGAGTGGGGACGGGGAGTGGGGACGGGGAGTGGGGACGTGGAGTGGGGACGTGGAGTGGGGACGGTGAGAGGGGACGGTGAGAGGGGACGGTGAGAGGGGACGGGGAGCGGGGACGGGGAGCGGGTCGGGGAGCGGGGACGGGGTGCGGGGACAGGGAGCGGGAACGAGGAGGGGGGACGGGCAGTGGGGAATGGCAGTGGCTACATTGAGTGGGTACGGGGAGTGGGGAATGTGAGTGGGGAATGTGAGTGGGGACGGGGAGTGGGGAATGTGAGAGGTTGGACGGGGAGTGGGGACGGGGAGTGGGGACGGGGAGTGGGGACGGGGAGTGGGGACGGGGAGTGGGGACGGGGAGTGGGGACGGGGAGTGGGGACGGGGAGTGGGGACGGGGAGTGGCTACATTGAGTGGGGACGGGGAGTGGGGACGGGGAGAGGGGACGGGGAGAGGGGACGGGGAGAGGGGACGGGGAGAGGGGACGGGGAGCGGGTCGGGGAGCGGGGACGGGGAGCGGGGACAGGGAGCGGGAACGAGGAGCGGGGACGGGCAGCGGGGACGGGCAGCGGGGACATTGAGTGGGGAATGTGAGTGGGGAATGTGAGTGGGGAATGTGAGTGGGGACGGGGAGTGGGGACGGGGAGTGGGGACGGGGAGTGGGGACGGGGAGTGGGGACGGGGAGTGGGGAAAGTGAGTGGGGAAAGTGAGTGGGGAAAGTGAGTGGGGAAAGTGAGTGGGGAAAGTGAGTGGGGAAAGTGAGTGGGGAAAGTGAGTGGGGAAGGGGAGAGGGGACGGGGAGAGGGGACGGGGAGAGGGGACGGGGAGTGGGGACGGGGAGTGGGGACGGGGAGTGGGGACGGGGAGTGGGGACGGGGAGTGGGGACGGGGAGTGGGGACGGGGAGTGGGGACGGGGAGTGGGGACGGGGAGTGGGGACGGGGGGAGTGGGGACGGGAGTGGGGACGGGGAGTGGGGACGGGAGTGGGGACGGGGAGTGGGGACGGGGAGTGGGGACGGGGAGTGGGGACGGGGAGTGGGACGGGGAGTGGGGACGGGGAGTGGTGACGGGGAGTGGGGACGGGGAGTGGGGACGGGGAGTGGGGACGGGGAGTGGGGACGGGGAGTGGGGACGGGGAGTGGACGGGGAGTGGGACGGGGAGTGGATACGGGGAGTGGGGACCGTGAGAGGGGACGGAGAGTGGGGACGGTGAGTGGCGACGGTGAGTGGCGACGGTGAGTGGGGACGGTGAGTGGCGACGGTGAGTGGCGACGGTGAGTGGCGACGGTGAGTGGCGACGGGGAGTGGCGACGGGGAGTGGCGACGGGGAGTGGGGACGGGGAGTGGGGACGGGGAGTGGGGACGGGGAGTGGGGACGGGGAGTGGGGACGAGGAGTGGGGACGGGGAGTGGCTACATGGAGTGGGGACGGTGAGTTGGGACGGGGAGTGGGGACGGGGAGCGGGGACGGGGAGCGGGGACGGGGAGCGGGGACGGGGAGCGGGGACGGGGAGCGGGGACGGGGAGCGGGGACGGGGAGCGGGGGACGGGGCGCTGGGACGGGGCGCTGGACGGGGCGCGGGGAAGGGGCGCGGGGACGGGGAGCGGGGACGGGGCGCGGATACGGGGAGTGGGGACGGGGAGTGGGGACGGGGAGTGGGGACGGGAGTGGGGACGGGGAGTGGGGACGGGGAGAGGGGACGGGACGAGGGAACGGGGAGTGGGGACGGGGAGTGGGGACGGGGAGTGGGGACGGGGAGTGGATACGTGGAGTGGGGACGGGGCGTGGGGACGGGGCGTGGGGACGGGGCGTGGGGACGGGGCGTGGGGACGGGGCGTGGGGACGGGGAGTAGGGACGGGGAGTAGGGACGGGGAGTGGGTACGGGGAGTGGGTACGGGCAGTGTGTACGGGGAGTGGATACGGGGAGTGGGGACGGGGAGTGAGGACGGGGAGTGTGGACGGGGAGTGGGGACGGGGAGTGGGGACGGGGAGTGGGGACGGGGAGTGGGGACGGGGAGAGGGGACGGGGAGCGGGGACGGGGAGAGGGGACGGGGAGAGGGGACGGGGAGTGGGGACGGTGAGTGGGGACGGTGAGTGGGGACGGTGAGTGGGGACGGTGAGTGGGGACGGTGAGTGGGGACGGTGAGTGGGGACGGGGAGAGGGGACGCGGAGAGGGGACGGGGAGAGGGGACGGGGAGTGGGGACGGGGAGAGGGGACGGGGAGAGGGGACGGGGAGAGGGGACGGGGAGAGGGGACGGGGAGAGGGGACGGGGAGAGGGACGGGGAGAGGGGACGGGGAGTGGGGACGGGGAGAGGGGACGGGGAGAGGGGACGGGGAGAGGGGACGGGGAGTGGGGACGGGGAGTGGGGACGGGGAGTGGGGACGGAGAGAGGGGACGGGGAGTGGGGACGGTGAGAGGGGACGGGGAGAGGGGACGGGAGACTGGACGGGGAGAGGGGACGGGGAGAGGGGACGGGGAGAGGGGACGGGGAGCGTGGACGGGGAGCGGGGACGGTGAGCTGGAACGAGGAGCGGGAACGAGGAGTGGGGACGGGCAGTGGGGACGGAGAGTGGGGCCAGTGAGTGGCGACACTGAGTGGGGACGGGGAGTGGGGACGGGGAGTGGGGACGGGGAGTGGGGACGGGAAGTGGGGACGGGAAGTGGGGACGGGGAGTAGGGACGGGGAGTGGATACGGGGAGTGGATACGGGGAGTGGATACGGGGAATGGGGACGGGGAATGGGACGGGGGAGTGGGGACGGGGAGTGGGGATGGGGACTGGGGAGGGGAGTGCAGACGGGGAGTGGGGACGGGGAGTGCGGACGGGGAGTGCGGACGGGGAGTGGGGACGGAGAGTGGGGACGGGAGTGGGGACGGGAGAGGGGACGGGGAGAGGGGACGGGGAGAGGGGACGGGGAGAGGGGACGGGGAGAGGGGACGGGGAGAGGGGACGGGGAGAGGGGACGGGGAGCGGGGACGGGGTGCGGGGACGGGGTGCGGGGACGGGGTGCGGGGATGGGGTGCGGGACAGGGAGCGGGAACGAGGAGGGGGGACGGGCAGTGGGGAATGGCAGTGGCTACATTGAGTGGGTACGGGGAGTGGGGAATGTGAGTGGGGAATGTGAGTGGGGACGTGGGGAATGTGAGAGGTTGGACGGGGAGTGGGGACGGGAGTGGGGACGGGGAGTGGGGACGGGGAGTGGGGACGGGGAGGGAGTGGGGACGGGGAGTGGGGACGGGAGTGGGACGGGGAGTGGGGACGGGGAGTGGGGACGGGGAGTGGGGATGGGGAGTGGGGACGGGGAGTGGGGACGGGGAGTGGGGACGGGGAGTGGGGACGGGGGGAGTGGGGACGTGGGGACGTGGAGTGGGCGTGGAGTGGGGACGGTGAGAGGGGACGGTGAGAGGGGACGGGGAGCGGGGACGGGGAGCGGGTCGGTGAGCGGGGACAGGGAGCGGGAACGAGGAGGGGGACGGCAGTGGGGAATGGCAGTGGCTACATTGAGTGGGTACGGGGAGTGGGGAATGTGAGTGGGTACGGGGAGTGGGGAATGTGAGTGGGGAATGTGAGTGGGGACAGGGAGTGGGGAATGTGAGAGGTTGGACGGGGAGTGGGGACGGGGAGTGGGGACGGGGAGTGGGAACGGGGGAGTGGGGACGGGGAGTGGGACGGGAGTGGGGACGGGGAGTGGGGACGGGGAGTGGCTACATTGAGTGGGGACGGGGAGTGGGACGGGGAGAGGGGACGGGGAGAGGGGACGGGGAGAGGGGAGACGGGGAGAGGGGACGGGGAGAGGGGACGGGGAGAGGGGACGGGGAGAGGGGACGGGGAGAGGGGACGGGGAGAGGGGACAGGGAGCGGGTCGGGGAGCGGGGACGGGGAGCGGGGACAGGGAGCGGGAACGAGGAGCGGGGACGGGCAGCGGGGACGGGGAGTGGGGAATGTGAGTGGGGAATGTGAGTGGGGAATGTGAGTGGGGAATGTGAGTGGGGACGGGGAGTGGGGACGGGGAGTGGGGACGGGGAGTGGGGACGGGGAGTGGGGACGGGGAGTGGGGAAAGTGAGTGGGGAAAGTGAGTGGGGAAAGTGAGTGGGGAAAGTGAGTGGGGAAAGTGAGTGGGGAAAGTGAGTGGGGAAATGAGTGGGGAAAGTGAGTGGGGAAAGTGAGTGGGGAAAGTGAGTGGGGAAGGGGAGAGGGGAAGGGGAGAGGGGACGGGGAGTGGGGACGGGGAGTGGGGACGGGGAGTGGGGACGGGGAGTGCTGACGGGGAGTGGGGACGGGGAGTGGGGACGGGGAGTGGGGACGGGGAGTGGGGACGGGGAGTGGGGACGGGGAGTGGGGACGGGGAGTGGGGACGGGGAGTGGGGACGGGGAGTGGGGACGGGGAGTGGGGACGGGGAGTGGGGACGGGGAGTGGGGACGGGGAGTGGGGACGGGGAGTGGGGACGGGGAGTGGCTACATTGAGTGGGGACGGGGAGTGGGGACGGGGAGTGGGACGGGGAGTGGGACGGGGAGTGGGACGGGGAGTGGATACGGGGAGTGGGGACCGTGAGAGGGGACGGAGAGTGGGGACGGTGAGTGGCGACGGTGAGTGGCGACGGTGAGTGGGGACGGTGAGTGGCGACGGTGAGTGGCGACGGTGAGTGGCGACGGTGAGTGGCGACGGTGAGTGGCGACGGTGAGTGGCGACGGGGAGTGGGGACGGGGAGTGGGGACGGGGAGTGGGGACGGGGAGTGGGGACGGGGAGTGGGGACGGGGAGTGGGGACGGGGAGTGGGGACGGGGAGTGGGGACGGGGAGTGGGGACGAGGAGTGGGGACGGGGAGTGGCTAAATGGAGTGGGGACGGTGAGTTGGGACGGGGAGCGGGGACGGGGAGCGGGGACGGGGAGCGGGGACGGGGAGCGGGGACGGGGAGCGGGGACGGGGAGCGGGGACGGGGCGCTGGGACGGGGCGCTGGGACGGGGCGCTGGGACGGGGCGCTGGGACGGGGCGCTGGGACGGGGCGCGGGGAAGGGGGCGCGGGGACGGGGCGCGGGGACGGGGAGTGGGGACGGGGAGAGGGGACGGGACGAGGGGACGGGACGAGGGACGGGGAGTGGGGACGGGGAGTGGGGACGGGGAGTGGGGACTGGGAGTGGATACGTGGAGTGGGGACGGGGCGTGGGGACGGGGCGTGGGGACGGGGCGTGGGGACGGGGCGTGGGGACGGGGCGTGGGGACGGGGCGTGGGGACGGGGCGTGGGGACGGGGAGTAGGGACGGGGAGTGGGTACGGGGAGTGGGTACGGGCAGTGTGTACGGGAGTGGATACGGGGAGTGGGGACGGGGAGTGAGGACGGGGAGTGAGGACGGGGAGTGGGGACGGGGGAGTGGGGACGGGGAGTGGGGACGGGGAGTGGGGACGGGGAGTGGGGACGGGGAGAGGGGACGGGGAGCGGGGACGGGGAGCGGGGACGGGGAGCGGGGACGGTGAGTGGGGACGGTGAGTGGGGACGGTGAGTGGGGACGGTGAGTGGGGACGGTGGTGGGGACGGTGAGTGGGGGACGGGGAGAGGGGACGCGGAGAGGGGACGGGGAGAGGGGACGGGGAGTGGGGACGGGGAGAGGGGACGGGGAGAGGGGACGGGGAGAGGGGACGGGGAGAGGGGACGGGGAGTGGGGACGGGGAGTGGGTACGGGGAGTGGGGACGGGGAGTGGGGACGGGGAGTGGGGACGGGGAGTGGGGACGGGGAGTGGGGACGTGGAGTGGGGACGGGGAGAGGGGACGGTGAGAGGGGACGGGGAGCGGGGACGGGGAGCGGGGACGGGGAGCGGGTCGGGGAGCGGGTCGGGGAGCGGGGACGGGGGTGCGGGAACAGGAGCGGGAACGAGGAGGGGGGACGGGCAGTGGGGACGGGCAGTGGGGACGGGCAGTGGCTACATTGAGTGGGTACGGGGAGTGGGGAATGTGAGTGGGGAATGTGAGTGGGGAATGTGAGTGGGGAATGTGAGTGGGGAATGTGAGTGGGGAATGTGAGTGGGGAATGTGAGTGGGGAATGTGAGTGGGGAATGTGAGTGGGGAATGTGAGTGGGGAATGTGAGTGGGGAATGTGAGTGGGGACGGGGAGTGGGGAATGTGAGAGGTTGGACGGGGAGTGGGGACGGGGAGTGGGGACGGGGAGTGGGGACGGGGAGTGGGGACGGGGAGAGGGGACGGGGAGAGGGGACGGGGAGAGGGGACGGGGAGAGGGGACGGGGAGCGGGGACGGGGAGCGGGGACGGGGAGCGGGGACAGGGAGCGGGGACAGGGAGCGGGAACGAGGAGCGGGGACGAGGAGCGGGGACGGGCAGCGGGGGACGGGGAGAGGGGACGGGGAGTGGGGACGGGGAGTGGGAATGTGAGTGGGGAATGTGAGTGGGGAATGTGAGTGGGGACGGGGAGTGGGGAAAGTGAGTGGGGAAAGTGAGTGGGGAAAGTGAGTGGGGAAAGTGAGTGGGGAAAGTGAGTGGGGAAAGTGAGTGGGGAAAGTGAGTGGGAAAGTGAGTGGGGAAGGGGAGAGGGGACGGGGGAGTGGGGACGGGGAGTGGGGACGGGGAGTGGGGACGGGGAGTGGGGACGGGGAGTGGGGACGGGGAGTGGGGACGGGGAGTGGGGACGGGGAGTAGGGGAGTGGGGACGGGGAGTGGGGACGGGGAGTGGGGACGGGGAGTGGGGACGGGGAGTGGACGGGGAGTGGGGACGGGGAGTGGGACGGGGAGTGGGGACGGGGAGTGGGGACGGGGAGTGGGGACGGGGAGTGGGGACGGGGAGTGGGGACGGGGAGTGGGGACGGGGAGTGGCTACATTGAGTGGCTACATTGAGTGGGGACGGGGAGTGGGGACGGGGAGTGGGGACGGGGAGTGGGGACGGGGAGTGGGGACGGGGAGTGGGGACGGGGAGTGGGGACGGGGAGTGGGGACGGGGAGTGGGGACGGGGAGTGGGGACGGGGAGTGGGGACGGGGAGTGGGGACGGGGAGTGGGGACGGGGAGTGGGGACGGGGAGAGGGGACGGGGAGAGGGGACGGGGGGAGAGGGGACGGGGAGAGGGGACGGGAGAGGGGACGGGGAGTGGGGACGGTGAGTGGGGACGGTGAGTGGGGACGGGGAGCGGGGACGGGGAGCGGGGCCGGGGAGCGGGGCCGGGGAGCGGGGGCCGGGGAGCGGGGCCGGGGAGCGGGGCCGGGGAGCGGGGCCGGGGAGCGGATACGGGGAGCGGATACGGGGAGCGGATACGGGGAATGGGGACGGGGGGTGGATAGGGGGAGTGGGGACGGGGAGTGGGGACGGGGAGTGGGGACGGGGAGTGGGGACGGGGAGAGGGGACGGGGGAGAGGGGACGGGGAGATGGGACGGGGAGAGGGGACGGGGAGAGGGGACGGGGAGAGGGGACGGGGAGAGGGGACGGAGGGTGGGGACGGTGGGTGGGGACGGTGGGTGGGGACGGTGAGTGGGGACGGTGAGATGCGACGGTGAGTGGGGACGGGGAGTGGGGACGGGGAGTGGGACGGGGAGTGGGACGGGGAGTGGGGACGGGGAGTGGGGACGGGGGGAGTGGGGACGGGGAGTGGGGACGGGGAGTGGGGACGGGGAGTGGGGACGGGGAGTGGGGACGGGGAGTGGGGACGGGGAGTGGGGACGGGGAGTGGGGACGTGGAGTGGGGACGTGGAGTGGGGACGTGGAGTGGGGACGGTGAGAGGGGACGGTGAGAGGGGACGGGGAGCGGGGACGGGGAGAGGGGACGGGGAGCGGGGACGGGGAGCGGGGACGGGGAGCGGGTCGGGGAGCGGGTCGGGGAGCGGGGACAGGGAGCGGGAACGAGGAGGGGGGACGGGCAGTGGCTACATTGAGTGGGTACGGGGAGTGGGGAATGTGAGTGGGGAATGTGAGTGGGGAATGTGAGTGGGGAATGTGAGTGGGGAATGTGAGTGGGGACGGGGAGTGGGGACGGGGGAGTGGGGAATGTGAGAGGTTGGACGGGGAGTGGGGGACGGGGAGTGGGGACGGGGAGTGGGACGGGGAGTGGGACGGGAGTGGCTACATTGAGTGGGGACGGGAGAGGGGACGGGGAGAGGGGACGGGGACGGGGAGCGGGTCGGGGAGCGGGGACGGGGAGCGGGAACGAGGAGCGGGAACGAGGAGCGGGGACGGGCAGCGGGGACGGGCAGTGGCTACATTGAGTGGGTACGGGGAGTGGGGAATGTGAGTGGGGAATGTGAGTGGGGAATGTGAGTGGGGACGGGGAGTGGGGAAAGTGAGTGGGGAAAGTGAGTGGGGAAAGTGAGTGGGGAAGGGGAGTGGGGACGGGGAGTGGGGGACGGGGAGTGGGGACGGGGAGTGGGACGGGAGTGGGACGGGGAGTGGGGACGGGGAGTGGGACGGGGAGTGGGACGGGGAGTGGGGGACGGGAGAGTGGGACGGGGAGTGGGGACGGGGAGTGGGGACGGGGAGTGGGGGACGGGGAGTGGGGACGGGGAGTGGGGACGGGGAGTGGGGACGGGGAGTGGGGGACGGGGAGTGGGGACGGGGAGTGGGGACGGGGAGTGGGGACGGGGAGTGGA